>NC_055977.1:15599499-15811999 GCF_018492685.1 Alosa sapidissima
GGCCGTGTGTGCGTTGGCACGTCGAGAGGGGAAATTGTTGTTTTTGCCTCTGTCTTATTATTTTTTCTCTCTCTCTCTCTCCATCTACACACATTTTTGCACTTCTTGCGAAAGAACAAGGTTCTTCTGTTGAACATATGAATCGCTTGCATGTGTTCGTGTTGGCAGTGACAGCTCCTGTGATTTTTTTTTTTGTTCAAGATATTACCGGTATTGAACATGCATGAATACTCTCTTTACAGGAAATCTTTACAAGCAATCTCAATTCACCCCAGTCAGTCCTCCTTTACAGTAATGATGTAGCTTTTGAAAGGGAGGGAACAGGCACTAACAGTGCCGGCCCGAGCCTTTTGGGGGCCCTAAGCAGAATTTGATTTGGGGGCCCCCTCCCACAACGCGGAGTCACCTGTGCTTGGCGATAATTGACAACTTCACACTATAATGTCATATTATAAATGAATACAGTGAGGTTATGTATTAATACAGTGACTGATTATGAACTACTGTCCCCCTGGACACAGATGCATAAGGACTCAGTAGGCTCATTCAGTAATCCATCCTTGCTCACATGCCAAAAATGTTTTGGGGCTCCGCTCTAGACTTCTGGCCTCATGTGCTTGGTAAACCAATGTATTAGTTGTTATTTACACCAACCCTGTCACCTTTTAATCTTAGAGGGTACTAAAATCACAGATTTATTTGAAACATTCATATTCAAAGTGAAGCACTAAGGGTGGTTTACTGAAGTTGAATTGACAAATAACAAAATACAACAGCATTTGTATTTGTTGTAAACAAGTACATCCGTTTAATGACCTGTTTTTTCAACAGATTTGCAGAACAAATCCGCAAATGTGCATTAAATGAGCAATCTTCAACTACAAAATAAAACCAAAATAGACAAACATTAATAATCAAAAATAAAATGTCCCAAAAAAATAGATACTTATTCCTACTTCGTTCCTGGCTTTCAGGTATCTGCAACTCTGCAGTGGATGAACCTGCAATGATTAAATAAATACATAAATAAATAAAACAAAAACTATGTTAAATGTGTCATGTCATATTAACAGGCTATGTAACCATTTGCCATCAAGAAAACCTCACCTTCTGTGTCATATCAGCCATGGAGGCAGACACTTGATGAGGTAGAGTTAGGTAGTTGTAGAGATGTGCTCCAAAGTACTTCAACAGTGTCTCTGAAAAAAAATATATATTGCATAAGTGCATAGTTGATCGAGCAGAATGAGTTTATTTTGCTATCATTACTTACACTCATCAACAAGCAATTCCACATGTAACAATTCATATTCAGTTGGCAAATGAGGCATAATCAAAAGTATACTTAATTTGCAGTGGTGAACGTTTAACATGGTGATCTACTGCAGCCTAAATATTAGGGTAGCACCGCTACATCACTTGCCACTATCTTAATCAAATGTAAGTTTATTTCCATCACAGAAGTCTCCCCACCCAACATGGTATAGGCCTATTTTCTCAAACACTACCATCTCTCTCCAAAGATCTTAGACCAGAGCGCACGTACTGTTCCATCTTTGCCTATGAAGCTGGAACGTTACCGATGCCCAGAGTCGCGCTAGTCAATGGGTTGGGGTTGGGACTGGGAGCCTGGGCTTAGCCTGCTGTTGCTATCAGACTTACCACTATGTCACATATTATAGAACAGTAATAAACTATCAACACTTTCAGGTGCGAAATCAGAAACAATCCCTCTGTGGTAAATTTGCCGTCAGCTACGTTTTCATGTAGCTACTGTAGTGCTAATGTCCACTTCAGTCAGCTAGCTAACTTTAATTTACAACATAAGCCCACCTATGGCTAGGGTACATGCTTGATTGAACATCCAAAACAATCCCAATATCCTTGACATCTGAAATACACCTAGATAAATATATATTAATGGGAGACATTTCTCTGTTGATGGCGAGGATTTAGCTCTGGTGATGGCTTATATTAGATCATGACAGCTAGCTAGCTACCTCAAGCACAAAACATACTGTAAATAATCATGCAAACATACCTGTATCTTGCTCGTTTTTCTCCTCCTCTGTCATTTTCTGTTTTCAGCACCAGAGGGATACGTCCTGTTTTGTGACTTTTCTTAACATTACCGTCTCTTCCGATTTTTGAACTTGATAGAGTGTCTGCAGG
This sequence comes from Alosa sapidissima, assembly GCF_018492685.1. Classification (NCBI taxonomy): domain Eukaryota; kingdom Metazoa; phylum Chordata; class Actinopteri; order Clupeiformes; family Clupeidae; genus Alosa; species Alosa sapidissima. The sequence goes on from NC_055977.1 coordinate 15,601,672, forward strand.
AATTGTCTATGCACCCGAGGTGTCTAGTTTATGCGCATGACTCAAAGGCTGGCAGACACAGTAGAGGTAGGCAGGCATATTGATCATGAAATCAGAATTTTCTTGTTTTGAATTATTAATTGTTTCATTTATTCATTCATTGACGTCACTTTTACGTTATTTATTATGTAAAAAAAAAAAAAAAGAAACTCGATTGGGGGCCCCCTGGTGGTCAGGGGGCCCCAAGCAGCCGCTTAGTTCGCTTATGCCTCGGGCCGGCCCTGGGCACTAAGGATGAACTCACACTGGACACGGTTCCCTTCAATCACACTGGAGCATGATTGTCCCCCCTCCCCATTGTCCTGCACTTACATTGCACTTTATCAACCCCCGCCAGATTACAGTTGATGCGAAGCGATCTAGAAACTTTGGTTGAAACTTTTTTTCCATATCATGTTATGCTAATCTAGAGACTCAACAAAGCTAAGTGCGATCAGTCACTGTAGATGATCCCATCGGTGTTCGAGCCGCCTTTTAAGTGGTAGAATCGCCACCATTTCTGTACAAGTTTGTCACAACTTCACTCCATGGAATTGGCACATAGAGTGTTTCACAAAGTGCTTACGGTTTTACTGTTGGTTGTTGCCAAAGTGGGTAACCACTGGTGCTTGTCTGAGATGTAGGCTGTGATACAGAGAGAGTTGGCCATGGTGATGTTTGGTGACCTTTGGTTTAACGTTGGGTCAGTGACGAGACGGTGAGCTTGAGTTGGTGTGTGGTTTATGGTGCACACTCAGAGCTTGGCCATAGTTTAAACAAGTAGCCACGGGATGTACATTTCCAGCCTACAGCAGTTTTATGTATGTCAGTCTCTGCTACAATGTCTGAAATGCATTACTATTGCATTAATTGTAGCGTTCACCCAACGTTCAGTATGCAACAGCATCCAATGTGTGTGTCTGGAAGCCTTTATATCAGTTGTGGTGCCTGCACTTTGTTTGTGTGTATTTTATAGTTGGTTGTTTATTTGTTTGCTTTCTTGATTTACTTCCTCATGCAACAGGAGCATATAGCTCTGCCATATGTGTGGGCCAGAAAACTAGCTGCTCATAAAAGCAACACATGTCACATGATTGCTTAATTTCTCTCTCTCTCTTTCTCTCTCTCTATATCTCTCTCTCTCTCATACACACACTTTCTCTTACACCCTCTGCAATGGCATATGTTAAACAGCCGACAATAAATAAGAAGCTGACAAACAACTTTACTCTCATAGACGAAGCTAACCATCATAGGTTAGGCATTTGTGTGGTGTAGCCTCACAGTCCATGGCCCAGTTATTGTTTCACTTCAATTATTTATTTGAGACTGAGTAGTAGTTTAGTCCTGTTTTACAGACCACACCTCATTGTCTGGCTTTTCACAGCTAAACAGTTCACAGGAAGTCCGATTTATTAAAGCTTGTGCTTGCTTGCCATGTCTCTCAGGGGGAAACATCATCAACAAACCACGCTCATGTCTCCGCAATCCACACACGCGCACACACACACACACACACACACACACACACACACACACACATACACATACACATACACACACACACACACACACACACACACACACACACACACACACACACACACACACAGACACACACAGACACACACACACACACTTTTCATTTGCAGTGAAGAGTGGGACAAAAAAAAAGTTACAGGTTTTGTTACGAGCAGTTTAGGACAGCAATCAAGAACAGCAATCTGCAAAACATCTGCATTCCTATCAGCAGGCGTCTCGGAAGCCATTTAAGTGGCACGGAGCAGTCTAGTGAGTTGCATCAGTGTGCAACACTAATCCCCAATAAATGCCTTTAATCAGTGGCGCAGATGGCAGCCATAAAGATTTAGCGGCTCTGAAGCCTATTCCATCACAACGGCGTTAAACAAAGGAGTCGGCGGCTGCTCGCCATGCTGGCTGCGTGTTCTGCTCCGGCTCCGTGTTTGCACGGATGTTTGTGTGGAGCAAAGAACGCCGGGGTCTTCTTTTCTTGGTTTGGCACCAGCGCTGTGTGGAGTTTGTGATCGCAAAAAGGACGACTCGAACCCCCCCGGCTATTGAAAACAACACTACTGAAGATCTCTCCCAGTTGTGCAAATTGAGTCAAAATGCCCCGAAGCCTGAGGGATGTGACCAAAAAAGGCTGTGGAGTTAGAGACAGTGGTGGTTGTTTTTTTGTTTTTTTTCTTGAGATGTTAACAAGCTAACTATGGATACGTGAGGATGTCTGTGGTATTGCCAAAATAGCTGACCGTGACTGAGAATGTATGGAGATAATCTTGGGAAATACTCACTCACATCCGCCAAAAAAAGACTTGTACATACAGTACACACACACACAGACATATACACACACACACACACACACACACACACACACACACACACACACACACACACACACACACACACACACTCTCTCACACACACACACTCTCACACACACACACACACACACACACACACACACACACACACACACACACACACACACACTCTCTCACACACAGCAAGTTTGTTTAAAAGGCAATCACCCTGCCAAGGAAAGCATTCAGTCTTCTCCTCACTGACTATCCTCACAGTGGACACATATAGTGGCCTCATCCCCACGTTACTCTTCCACTCTTTCTTTAAGGACGAGAATATGTCAAGTGTGTTTAACTGGACGAGTCCAAGATTTAGCAATGTCTGTTCCACTTGGGTACAAAAAAAATCCCAAGACCATCCAAAGTCCTCCTCCCCCTCTCCCCAAGGCCTTAATCATAATCCTCCTCGTAGAGTGTGTTGCTGGTATCTGTCATCAAGTAGATAGATTTACTCTTTTTTTTACGGTTGCTGGTCCTGCTGCTGTCTGTCGTCTCGGCCAGGGACAGGTAAGAGGCTATGCTATTCCTCACGCCAAAACTGACCATGTCCCTGGCGTGCTGGTTGTCTGCAGAGTTGGCGTTGAGAAGCTGGGACCTGTGGGTGGAAGGTTTGTGAGAGTTTGTGCAAGAGAAAAGAAAGGTTAAAACCAAAAAGGGTTTAAAAAAAAGAAGAAAGAAGAAAAAGCAGGCCATGCTTTTTCATGCCAGGTGTTTGATGTATCAGATATATCAGATGCAAGATGTTTGTTGTGAGTGCAAATTATTGTCATTGAAGTGGAGATTTTGGAAAGCGTGCAGGATTAATGTGAGTATTTGTGTGTGTGTTTCTGTGTGCGTGCGTGCGTGCGTGCATGCGTGCGTGTGTGCGAATGATTGTGTGTGTGTGTGTGTTTATGTGTGTAAAGAGGTGTACAGACACCAAAGTGAGGTGAGATGGGATGAGTGATGTACCTGTCCACGTTCTTCCAGTCAAAGTTGTGGCGCATGACCACAGGTGGGTGCTGGGGGACGGTGCTCGGGGCGTTGGCTGTAAACGCCAGACAGGGAGCAGTCAGAACGGAACACAGGCCGTCCGCTGCATCTGTGGGGATCACACACACACACACACAATTAAAGAAAATTAACATTTTCAGCTACAAAAACACACAAGTGATTGGACTTAGATATACATCATCAGCAAGGAAATCTGCAGTCACACGACAAGCTCACATGACCAGACTACAGACACAAATACACACGCTAATCATTTGGTAAGCACAGCATGTACGGTTCGTGGCAGTGGCTGCATAATCAAAAACATGCTGACCAAGCACAGGGGTCAAGTCGTCATTCTCTCTTATGCCAAACACAAATAAACACTCCGCTCAGGCCATCTGCAAAACGTCCGTAACCAAAGAGGCAGAAAACACGAATTTTGTAAACATGCAGTAACGCACACACGTTCAACACACAAACAATGGTGATAATATATAACCCCTCAAATACGAGTGCAGGGTTTGAAAGACACACACCACTGAGGAAAGCCAACAGTGTAACTGAGCACTGACCCGAGTAGTGGTTGACCATGTCCTCCAGGCTTGGGAAGGTGAGGCGCGGGGAGATGTAGTACCAGCTGTTGGCCATGCGGAAAATTTTATAGTGCTTGATGGCTCTGTGCTTCACGGACAATGAGTAGACCCCTTCAGGAGGAAGCATACAGGTTAGACATACTGAACCATATCACCGATATTACAGTGAGAACTTCAAACATTTCTACTGCAGTGGGTGTCATGTATCTCTCTAGAGCAGTGTTTCTCAAACTTTTTCAGATGAAGGACCACTTAACCAATAAGAAAAAGCACGGACCACCTAGCTAAAAAAAATAGATTAGACCTACTTCAACAGTATATCAGCCTACACAATAGGCCTACTCACTGAACCACCTTGCTTATTGTCTTTGCACTTAGCTTATTGTTTCAGAGGATTTATATGATTTTAACTGGCATATCTTATATAGACAGTGTTGCAGAACTGTTTGGATTTACATACAAGTTGGTTCAATATTGCAAACAACTCATCTATATTATATTTTACCACGTCTGCTCGGGGACCAATTGGGATAGCTTGCGGACCACCAGTGGTCCCCGGACCACACTTAGAGAAACACTGCTCTAGAGGTGTATGAAATTATTAGTTAAAGCTTTGCCGTGATAAAGGTATTATATTTAGGAGACGCTTTAATCCAAAGTGACACAGACTTGAGGCTCAGTAATGCCCCACCACACCCAAACATATACCATGTAATGCCACAAAACAGCCTACAGTCAAATCACCATATAAGGTAAAATGTGTATGTTACAGATGATCATCTTATTCTTGCAGAAGTGCGTTCACAGATCAATTTTATTTTAATTTCCATTTAATATAACATATATATCGCGCCAAAACATTGCACATGTCTCATGGCACTTTACAGAGTGTTAAACAATCAGAGAAGGATCATGATCATGTGTTTGGTACATAGACACCCCCCCCCCCCCATACCTCTCTCTTTGGGACTCTCTCGGACCATAAAAGAGCCGACTACATTTCCAGGCATCCGCAGGAGCTCCTCTGCCTTTTGCCTCACCACACCCTCAAACAGCCATCTTTGCAAAGGGATAAGCATCATGAGAAAAGGGGTTTTTCTCACACACAGTTACCTTTTTTCTTCTCCTTTTTATGGCGTGAAGTCTTATGATGTAAATGTTACATTGAGTTTCCTTGCAGAAACCTCTAGAAACGCCCATATTGCAATACAACCCCAAAACAGAAAAAGTTGGGACGTTGTGTAAAATGTGAATAAAAACAGAATGTAATAATCGCATATTGCAATATTTTCACATGGTTATTAAGTGCTGGAATGGACGGGTAAAGGATCATTATATGGATCATATAAGAATTAATATACAGTATATGATATAGCACATAAGCCCATTCAAAGTAGGCTTGCATATATTACAGAGAAGGCACACAAAGCTCACCCATGGTAAATCTTTGCAACGTGGATGCATGGAATGTAGTTGTCATGGCCTGTTTTGAGGGACCGGACTTTCCACCAGGAACCTTCTCTAAGAGCCACAGAACAACACAAGAACACGCAGATGAGAAGGGAGAACCGTGACAAAATCGCCATGACCGTGGCCTCAGTGGTCACTCAAGTCAAGGCCCATAGTACACAATACCCACATGACCGAAGTATTGCATGTAGATGTACATTGTGTATTGTTTCTGAATGTAGACTCACTCTCCGAGGCCTTTGAGTCTTTCCCCCATCCTGAAGATTGGCTCACTTATGTCTGGGGAGGGGTAGTCTGTGAGGACTATCAGCATGTCATCATCGCTTGCTGCAGATCGATGACGCCACAGAGTTATGTGTCAATCCCAAAGCCACTGAAGCACTTAAGCAACTAAAGCTACGGCACTGAGCAACTAAACGCAAAGATTAACCCTCACATGATAACAACAAAAGAGACATTGGACAAAGAATTGGATTTATAATCTCTCTTCAGAAGAGACAGAGAATTGGATTTATAATTACTGCTTCTTTTGGGCTGAATTGACTTTGTCTTGTCCCTCTTTGAATAATAAATGTGTTTTTGACACAGATCAATAAAATATCCTTGCAACTGGAGCCTATTTGGCAAGAAACCCATCTCTGATTCTGCTTCCGAAGAGCCTTTAAATAGTACATAATACATAATCACAATTAAAAACACTTTGCAAGCCTCAGCCGTGATACTGTAAATACGTTGAAATGAGAGACATGAGACAGACCACATGAAACACAGGTCCAATAGCAACAACAGTAAGGGCTTGCCTTTCAGCTGAACGTCGGCGTCGGCCACAGTTTGCTGGTGGCCCTTAGCCGTGCTCTTTGCGATCCCCATGTCTAACTGTCCACTTCTGGTCGATCTCTTCGCAGCTCTGTCGCTCGACCGCTGTCAGCCACCGTGCCTCATTCTCCACACCAGACGTCCCATTCAGATAGTAAAGGAGAGAAAATTAAAGATAAAAAAGAAAGAAAAAAGAAAGATAGTAAAATGGCTTTGTTTGTGTACAAAGAGCGAAAGCCCAAACACCTCTGGAAAGCGCCTGAGCGCTGTGAGTTTTGTAACTTCCTCACACACAGTATCTCTACCACAATATGCTCAGTTGAATAGGGAAGCTGTGGTACGGTGCTGTCTATCACAATTTTCCATTGAGCCCCTCTCAACTGGTAACTTTAGACACATAGAGTAAGTCTTCACTAATGTTGTTCATTGTATGTAATGAAATTCTAGAGTTTGGTTTGCAGAGGTGTTTGCATAGGAGTTGCAGTTCAGTACACAGTTAAAGTAGATTGCACGAAACTGTTTGACCATATGAAATGGTAGAATCTAGAAATAGACTGAGCTTGGCCAAGCAGTGTTTACATACACATAGCTTTTTTTTTTGCTGTGTCATATACTACACAGTAATACTACACAGTTGTTTTTTAGTCTACATAGTGTAGGGGACAACATAGGAAGAAATGCTTTAGTTGTTGTATCAAAGTCAGTGAAATGTATTCATTGCGTGCCCAAGGTCTGAAATTGTGTTTTGTGACTAATCATGTGATGTCTTCAACCTACTTGTACACAAGTGAATACAACTGAAACTTTTTAACTGCAGTCTCGGGCTTATTGGCATATTGACATATTCACAACCAGCAAGGTCTCACAAATGAGTCACTTTAATGTGCAAAGGCCTGTTTCCTTTTCTGATAATTCTTTGAAATATCATGGCTACTGTTTTGGTCCTTTTTTGTGTTTTTCACAGTAATTCTATGTAGAAACATATTGAATTTGTAGCGTAAAAGCAAAAAACTGCCATGGATTTTAGCAACGCATACAGATTCCCATTAGTTGGCCAATCATGCTAATGTCCACACAGTTTAGGCTTTCATCACACATTGTTTTAGACGTGTTCATGGAATTAATATTTTTGGATTCTAAGAGAACCAATTGTATAAGTACAGTAAATTTCAACGGCAAATATTTGTTAGTAGATTATCACATTTTCATCCACACTCTCACAATAACTTGCTCCAAGTTTTGTGAACTTTCGTTCATGGGGGGCCTTACAATAAAACAATTTATGTGTACATTTAGTGATCGTACACCAACAAGGATTCCCGGGACACTGAAAGACCGGGGTACACGAAACTTGGTGGGCATGTAACCCCACATGGATAGCATGGAACCATCGTTTTTTGTTTTGATCTGTAGCCCCCCCGCTGTACTGGACCCCCTGAAAGGAGGGTAGGGCAGACACAGTTTTCTGTGAATATCTTGAGAACCGTAGGGCCTAGGATGACCAATTTTTTTCATATGTTTGCATCCAGGGGTCATGTTAACCCATTCCATGTGCACACATGTGCATAAACAAATACACACGCACACGCATACATTCACAGTAATCATACGTATGACACATACTCACACAGTAGACATATGTACGCATGCATGCACATGCACAAACACACATACGCAGGCAAACACACAAGCACGCACACACACACACACACACACACCCACACCCACACACATAAACATAAACATGTACACGCACACATGCACACAATTCAAGAATTTCTCAGAATTATGAACAGGCAAGATGGGGGTGGGGTTGTATAAAATGAATTTTACATGTGAAATCTATGAACTAATCATGTTTTGGTACTTGTTGTCTAGCAGATACCAGTGAGAATTGAGTGTGGATAATGCAATTTAGTGAGACAGTTAGAATCATATAGGCCTTTCAGCGTGATTTATTTTTGTGGAAAAAATGTGCTGGACTGGGCGGCTGTCATATTTTGTACCGCTCTGTGGTACATCTAGTTATGGTCTTTACTGCACTTCACTTTAGAGAAGGTGAATATAAATCAGCTTTTTTTAAACAGGTAGTTCACAGAAATGTCATTCAGAAATATCCTGATGCACGTCAAGATACAAGCTTTCACTTTGTATCTTCTATCTATCTTTTTCAAGAGGCCACATTCACCACAGTGACAGAACTCACCAAAAAAAACTGCAGCAGATGTTCCTTTATCTAAAATAAAAACAACGTTATTTGTCTCTAGGAAATATTCTTTGCTAGACATTCCACTCACCCCTCTCACAGGAAACACAATATGTGTGGTTGCCTCTCCAATACTGTTATAACTGGGGGCTTTTCACTTGTCCCAGTGTGTAGGTCATGGGCATGCTGAACAGGGTGGCTCTGATGGTGCCACAGAGAACACAGAGCAGTTGTCTTCTGTTTGACCAGAGAGGATTTGCAGCAACAGTGACTGTTAAGAGTTGAAGCTGAAGTGACATAGGGACCATCCCTGCACTACGCAACACCTCAAAATGAGGAAGCTCAGTCGGACATACCCTTTAATACCATGAGAACACATTGAAAGGTGGCAAAAACACTGTGAGCTTAATTAAAAAGAATATTCATTTTTATCTCTCATGAAGAAGAGGGGGGCAAAAATATATCAGACACCAGATTTTGGGCTGCTTCTGCTGTTCTCTTTTAGATATCATTAAAATACAATTAAAAAAAAACTATTCATAGGTGTAGACCCTTTCAATCTGTTCCAAGAGGGTTTCCGGTTGAAACGTTCAAAACCAGCGCAGATACTTTAAAATTAGCTTTAGCTTAATTCAAAGTGTCGACTTTGAAACATGTCGACTTTAAAACATGTTTTTTACATTTTTGTTTGGCTCAAAGTTACTATTAGCTCAGTGTTTTGCACTGGAAATGCGTTAGGAATGCACATATTTAAATATGCTGTTGAAAAGATGTATACAAATAGTTACTGATTGTGTTTACAGATATGTTTGGTGCGTTCACACACTTTAGCCAAACATACAAATGTGGAAGTTAAAAACGGACATAGATGTCACTTCCTACTTCTGAATAACTAAATAAGACCAATGTGTGACATTTCAACAGAGAAATCTGTCAAATGTTTCAACTAACTACACAAACAAGCAAATGGAGGGTGCATTTCAGCATTTCATGGTCAATAATAATAATATTATTATTAATAATAATAATAATAATAATAATAATAATAATAATAAGCTTTATTTGTACAGCACCTTCCATACACAGAATACAGCTCAAAGTGCTTTACATTTGGAGCATGTAACACAATAACAAAAAAGAGTCGGTCATTATTAGTCATTCCTCTTTGTAGCTGTGGCCGTTTATGATCCAATCAGCAACATATCAGAAATATAGATAAGAACATGTAACACAATAATAGAGAAAAATCAGTCATTCCTCTTTGTTGCTGTGGCCGTTTATGATCCAATCAGCAACATATCAGAAATGCTTAGCAGTATATATATATATATATATATATATATATATATATATATATATATATATATATATATATATATATATATATAGGCTTTGCTAACAACATTAGCTCTTCATCATACTATTTATTGTTCTGGACAACAAAATGGACAACAAAATGTGTTGTTGCATGTTGTCTGTCTTGTTTGTCTTTTATATTTTTGGGATTGCACAACGTGGGCCAAGCGATACCATCTCCTGTCTGCGTCTGTCAGCTGTGATGCCTCCAATGTCGTCTTCCGCATCATAAGTTCCTGGAGTGAGAAACTCCACCAAGCCATAACTCATCACTGTTCGACTGGAGCCCTGCCAAGTCAGATCAAATAAAGTGCTGCTGCACTGTTTCGGAAATCAATACAGTACATTGCTGATGAGTGCTTTCAGGGGACTGAGTATTGACAGAGAGAGCCAACAGCAGTTTGTCTCCATATCTCTGCAATGCGTCGTGGTTCAGCCCATGACAGAAACACTGTGAAGTCTGATCTGAGTAAGGTGTTTCCATTAGCTTGCTTTGTGTTCATGGAGAGCAAGGGGGTGGATTGGCACCAGCTCGGCAAAATCAAATGACTGGCGTGTGTGTGCGTTGTACTCTTAGGCCCAGTCAGCGTAAACATAGAGCTGGCAGCCAGGGAGGAAGTGTGTGTGTGTGTGTGTGTGTGTTTGTCTGTGTGTGTGTGCGTGTGTGTGCGTGCGTGTGTGCATGTGTGTGTGTGTGTGTACAGTTTGTGTGTGTGGGTGTGTATGTGTGCATGCATGCGTGTGTGTGTGTGTGTATACAGTATGTGTGTGTGTGTGTGTGCATTTGTCTTTGCATGTGTTTGAATATGTGGCCATATGCGTGTGCGCACTGATATTCACGAGATACCTACATATGAACAACCACATCCACCCAAGGGGGTGAAACACTCACACCACAGACACAATGCAGCAGAAAACCCTTTTCCATAATCCACCAAAAGACAAATGAAACCTGTCTGCTGTGTACCTCTACCACAGCAGGACATACAGCTCACCTAAAGAGTTAATCATTCAAATCATTCAAATGATACTTCAGATGTATCACTTGCTTTCAAGGAGAACACATCAAACAAACCAATGTCATTACTCCCAACTAGCTCTTAAAGGAGGCTATTAGTCTATTAGTCCTCTTCTCACTCATACATGAAGCTGTGGATTGTTGCTTTCCTCTCCCTCCACGCACTCCTAACTCTGTAAGACACAGATAAAAATGTCACCCAGAAATGCCTTATGCTTCCTGGTATCTTCAGCTCTCAGAAAACAACACAGTGATGTGGTGCCATTTTTTTTTTCTAGCTGTCTTCAAGAGGACTTCTTGTGACCGTTCACTCAAAGCGCACTCAACAGCCTCGGCCAACTGGTGTCACACCAACAACAGACAAGCAAATGAAGTGAAAACATCTTATGTTGCCATGGTCCATGGAGTTTAACTGAGTTGCTGGGTTGTTTATGGAGCTTGGCAAGGACAGGGAAAGCTAGCTGATTAGCATCCAGGGGATAGCCGGTCGCTGCCCGTCAGGGTCCCACCGCACGTGACGGGCAGCCAGGCAGACTCCAGACGATGCCGAGATACAGACAGCTCAGAGATATGGACAACCAGGGCGATGGGTCGAGCAAGGGTCACAAATTACCGTACCGCATGCTGTAAGCCTACAATTTGGGGTTTTAATGATGTGCAGGCAGTACGCTGCCTAGATTATAAGACACTTTGGGCAAGAGCGCTGGAATTCTTCACCAGTCAATGTAATGGAAACATGAGCTCATCAATCTAGACTCTAGAGCAATGTCACTTTTTGATTTAGCGGTCAAATTATAGTGGTTGTCATTCCCGTCCAATGTCGATGGCCTTCCTTAACTGGTCCAATACCACAGTAGAAAATACTAGGAGAACAATATGGCCTTTTCCTTAGAATAAATCCATGTGTAAATCAATGTAAATCATGGTATTATATCTTATAACATTGATATTAGCATTTTTGTAATAGGCCTAAGTAATTCAGCATGCAGAAGGAACAGTGTTTGTGTCCTCTTTTGTATAGTTTGTGTTGTGCAGACTGTTCTGTGACTGTGACTTCTATTCTGTTATGTGACTGACTGACTGACTGATGGCATTAGCTGGTTGACGGTTAGGTCAGCAGGAAGGAAACCTGACAGAAATAGCTATACTCGACACACAACCCACTTTAAGCGCTAATAACACATCACATATTCTGGCGTGTACATTAATAAACATTTGTGACAAAGGACACTGGAACAGGAAATGATACTGGTCACTACATCCTGCCAAAATAGTGAGTGAGGGGGACCGATTAAAATAAAACAACTGACTTTTGTGAGCCACTTTTGTCACGTCTGATGGGTTTGTGGTTTAAGAGATCTTAAAAAAATGTTCATGACCTTCAGTAGGCCTACTCTAAAACACAGAGTTATTACTCAGAGAATAAACTCTGTACAAGAATATGAGTTATACTTTTTGTGATACTTTTGCGCACTTTTGCATTCTTTTCACATACAGAAGTGTTTGGCATCAAGCGTTTTTTTAGAAGGTATCTACCTTATTTATATCTCTGAGTTCCTCAGCAATCTCCCTTTGCAAACTCGTCATTCAGATTTCAGTGCTCTGTATTTCTTGTATGCAGAGAAAATTAATGGTGTTCAAATGAACTGTTTAGCGCAACTAATCACTCAACTGCCAAAATGAACCCAGAGTGTTTATCAGTGTTTATTTCTGTGTGTGTTTGTGTGTGTGTGTGTGTGTGTGTGTGTGTGTGTGTGTGTGTGTGTGTGTTTGCATGCATACATGTTTGTGTGTGTGTGGCGATGGAATCACAACAGCATGTACAAAAAGATAGAATCTTTCAAAACTCACAGCATGCTTCTGTGCTGAATGTTGGCTGACACTGGTGTCAGACTAATAATCATGTCGTTATCATCAGCTTTATGGTATTTCTGTTCAAACACAAATGGCTCCATGCAACTCAACTTTTTTTTTCATCTTTTTACTGTGAAAGATGCTTCGCAAGTAGGTCAGATGAGTTTGGGGTAAGAGACTATATTCTGCTAATCTCATCAAGACTCCATCTCTGCAGTCCCCTCTGTGCTTCATTTGTGCATACCAAAATAGCTTTCCACCATGACAGACAGCCAACAATTACATAACCTAATACAAGCCATAACCATACAGGCTTTTAATGTTATGGAGTGATGTGACAAATTTGTAATAATAAAACATTACTGGCAACAGTGGAGGTCATGTGTCTCTTTATTTTGGGGAATAACGTTATGAAAATGGCAACAGAAACCAACCACGCACACGCACAGTTCCACACACAGACAGACACGTCTCAACCATTCATTTGCTAACCACAAACTTCTGGAGATCGTCTCAAGCTAAGGGGCATCACACTCTCGGTGACAGGCCTTGGACCGTCCCAGTCAGTGCTAAGATTAACCGATCAAGCTTTCCCTATGTCTTATTTCAAGTGAAAACGAGGTGGAATTAACTTCTCTCTGCACACACACCTCAATATTTCACCTCATGCGAGTGAGTGCGAGTTAGAATGACTGACGCTCCGTGGCAGACGCAGCAGCACCAAGTTCCTGTCTGGATTCCCGGATCGCTGGATTCCTAAGCTCGCAGATTCCCGCAAAGCCTCAGCTCAGTGGAAACTCTTACAGAAGGGAGAGAAGAAATGGGGGAAAATAGGGAGATGGGAGGAAAGAAGCGGGGGGGAGTGGCATTATGTCACCGTGCAAATTGCCTGCGCCACACGGCCCCGTAGCCCCGAGCCTGGTGCTGCCACTCATTGATGCGGCGTCTGGGAGACCGCTGCAGCAACAACCACGTGGCAGTGGTGTCTTGGCTAGCCCCCGCTTGACTCATTCTTCACACACACACACACACACACACACACACACACACACACAAACACACGCCCACACACAGGCAGACACACACAGAGACACATACAAACACAATCACATGTACTGGCTTGAGGTAGTCACTGGAAAAAAAACATTCCCATTCCTGTCTCGTCCACAAAGAGTTTGTCTCTCTCAGAATAAAATGCATCAGGCTGCAATGAACAAAAACTGTGGATATGAAAAACAACTCTGTATTTTTGAATTACATAAACGATTTCCAGCTGTCACCTCTATATCTACAAGCTGCTAGACTATCTATATGGTTGCTGTGTAACACATGCAACAGTCGATTTGTTTGAGTAACAACTATGCCAGATCATGAAGGTCATAGAAACTAAAGTTCTTATAGCTGTAGGGTTTATAATACTGCAAACTTTGTTTAATCATCTAAAACATTCTCTCCTGCGAGGCACAGAAACCGCAGTGACTCATTTCCCACACTGTCATGACAAATATTTGTAGTGAAACAACTAACATTAATGGACTAACTCTCTCATGAGCAAGGTTTCTCATGAGGACTAACTCTCTCAATGTCATCATAACACACATTCTAAAAGAAGACTTGTTTTTCTGCAAACAGTAGCATATTGAAAGCAGTTTTATTAGGAGACGATTAAAGGTGACTCTAACCTAAATGCATGTCTGCACAAACATACCAAAACTTTCAAATCCTGTGTATATTTCCACAATTACATTTATTTATGGAATTCTGTCCAGGTCCCCTCTGCCCTGCCCTGCCCTGCTGTTCTCTTTTCAAACTGAGGGCCCATATCAAGTCACACAAGCAGACTCTGTGCCAGTGGACCCAGCGTGCCTATCATAATGTTAGCAAAGGTAACTCCAGCACAAACAGGTGGGGCCCAGACTGTGAAAGTGGCCCTAATTGCAAGGCTTGGAGTTAAACGTGAGCTGGGCTATAATTCCACAGTGGCAAAGCACCTGTACGTGCTAGCATTCTCTCTCTCCCTCATTCTCTCTCTCTCTCTCTCTCTCTCTCTGACAACTGAGCACCCCCCCACACACACACACAAAAGAAAACCTCCCTGCACCAGCCTATAACTGCACTGATGCCAATGCCAGACTTATGCAACCCCTAATGGCAAACTACAGTGTCTGGTCTGCTCTCAGCTGGTAATGACAGCCATTGGGTCTCCATTACAAACCTTCTGCCTAATTGCACGGGTCTGTATAGTGTTGCCATATCTACTGGACCCATCGGAAATTACCTGCTTATTATGGTCTGTTCAGCTTCACTATTTTAAGCTGTTTTTCAGAGCACCTAAAGAGGGGCCCTGCCCTGCCGATGAAAGCAGGCCTTCAGTTTTCTACACCTCTCTTCTGCCAGGGGCACACCTCTCTCCTTCCCCCACCCACATACACATGACCCAACACACACACACACCTACACACACACACACACACACACACACACACAAACACCTGTTAAAACTTTGTGCAGCTCTGCTGAAACTGAAGTTGGGGAGAGTGAAAATGAAGAGGAAATAACTAAATGTGAAAATCATTTCTATTAGCGATCTGAGTGATTTCATGAAATCTTATTTTTGGCGGAAAAACAGCTGTATCAAGTCATCCCACCTGACGTAATCCACATTGCTGCTGTGGTGATGATGAGTCCAGCACGACTTGCATGTCTGTATTAATCTTGTGTGCCGTGTGGTACGTTTCCTCAGATGCCTCCACACGTGAGAGGAACAGGAAAGGGGTTCACGCAAAGAGAAGAAAAATATGCCTTACATAACAAGTCCATGCTTATTTGGAATTTTAGTGAGCAAGATGCCAGGCAAACTGGGAGCGCAGAGAAACGCTTCTCAGTTTCCATCACCTATGTCCAAAATTGAAGTTGTCCAATTCAGCTGCACGCAGCTCAGAGCATAGCTATTACAGTATCACCTTTACCCCAAAAAAGCGGTGCACGGTTATGGCGGTTTCTCCGAATTTCCAGTGGGTTGCCATGGACAAATGTCTGGCAATGCAGACACACTGAAGGAGGCAGATTGATGTCCTTGACCACTGGGCAATAGCTCTGGCCCTCTTCTGGTTAAGCTCTGGCTGACCCGCTCCAGCACATTGGTCAGAACCTTGTGACGGCATGCTGAATGGATAGCCTGCTGTGTGAAGTCAAAGTTGCTTAAAGTCAAACGTCTTCAGACCATTTCAGTTGTCATTGGGGCTTTAACAAACAAAACAAATACAATTGAATGTTGCTTGCTCCATGCAACTTCAAGATAACATTTCAGCCAGTGTGGGCCCTTTGGAATGGAGGAGTTGTGTTTGAACTCATTTTCTCCAAGTCTAAAGTCCTAAAGTCCCCATGACCAGAAAAATGTGATGGAGCATGGATTTATTAGGGCTGTCAGATAATGTAGAAAAAAATCAAACAACACCAACTGGTTTTGGTTAGAACTTCACAGACTCTAATGCCACAATAGAATTAAATTGTTGAGCTTGAAACTGAGTTGAACTCTAACTATGTGTCTGCCACTGGAGTCCAACTCATCAACTCAGTGACAAATGACTCAGTCATCTTAATCTCCATAGTTTAAGATTTCAAGTTGGACTATGGGAGGGTGAAGAGAGATGGTCGAGTTGCTGAGTCCCTCTGAGAAAAATGAGTGAATCATGAATTTTAAGTGAGCAGACAAATTTTAACTGAGGTGAAACGTGAATTATGTTTCTTTGAATGAGCTCTACAGAAGGGAGGCAACAGAACACACACACACACACACACACACACACACACACACACACACACACATATGAATGGGAATAGGGATGGGATCTATGTTACTGTACATGTTATCTTTTTCCTATGTCCTCTGGGTTAATGATTGTCCCGATAGGCGGATCCTTAAGGTGTGTGTCTGCATATGTGTGTGTCTCTCTCTGTGTGTGTGTGTGTGTGTGTGTGTGTGTGTGTGTGTGTGTGTGTGTGTGTGTGTGTGTGTGTGTGTGTTGTGTGTGTGCGTGTGTGTGTGTGCGTGTGTGCATGAATATTTGGCTAGTGAGTCTCAGCCCATCTGGTTTATCTCATCTGTTCCATTGGGGATGTTGACTGACTGCATTTGATCACAACGCTTTTGTGTCTCTAAATTCTAAACAAAAAAAAAACATTAAAAACAAACTTTACAGAGGGCAGCAGCCGTTAAAACTATTTAAGGGGGGGGGGGGCTCTACCAAAGACTTTGAGAAGCTTTAGAATTTACATTCCATTTCCTTTTTAGATTTCCTTTCCTTCTGCACGGTCCAAGGAACTCATACACATCCAGAGCCCCATACGCTGGACGTGAAAGGACAAATCAACAAACAGCTCGCCAGACTTTTCTTCCAGTACGGATTGAGAGCAGCAGCAGCAGCAGCAGCACAAAAAAAAGTGATCAGGATGGGAGATATGAGGGGAATGCATAGCGATTCCAGATCTCCCTCCTCCATCTTTGCATTCTTGCCCAGTGTTCTCATCTGTGAAATTCACCTTGCTCTTTCTGCAGCCATGCACTGTAAATGGTTCTTGACCTCATGAGAAGCCCTCATGTCGCTCATGTCCTCCGGGCTGCCAGTAAAGGCATTTTATCACAGGCAGCGAGATGTGTGTGGGGGTGATCCGATGGCAGGTGTGTGTGTGTGTGTGTGTGTGTGTGTGTGTGTGTGTGTGTGTGTGTGTGTGTGCATGTGTGTGTGTGTGTGCGGATGTGCATGCGCATGCAGGTGTGTGTGTGTGTGTGTGTGTGTGTGTGTGTGTGTGTGTGTGCGCAGATGTGCATGCGCATGCATGTGTGTGTGTGTGTGTTTGTGTGTGCATGCACTAATTGTGTGTGTGTATGGTCCAATTACAGATATTTGTGTTTATAGAGTCTCCCTTCTGACGCTTCTGAAGAAATTAAGAGTTGCTGTATGGCCATTTGCAAATAAATTCTTTTCTCGTCTTGACACAACAAAGACTCGGGAAGAGGAGTTTTTCTTCAGCCGAGCCAACCCCGTCAGAGTTCTAGAACTGTTTTGACTCCCTCTTCCCAGTTTTTTGGAGAGGTTGTCCAGGGTCCAGTCCAGATGCTGGGGGAAAAAAAGACCCAGACGTGCTAAGAGGTTCGGTATTGTGTAACAGAAGCAGATTTAAAGCATAGCTTTTGGCTCCCTCCGACGCAGCATTGAGCGCAGTCCCTCACTAAATCCGGTTTATTAGCTCACTTTGAGAAATATCACGCTGCCATAACTCAGAGATACCCCTTCCTTTAATCTACACGGGTTGTATTTCTTGTACTAGACAAAAGATGTCAGGAGGGGAAAAGGCTACCTACAAACATAGGTTTTTGGGGAAAAATCATTTGTCTTCTTTTGTGGAATCATAACTTTTAAAGTCAACCGATAATACTTGAAAGCCAACAGCTGTACTCTTAACTCTGTCCTCTGCGTGAAAGTGTCATTCTCGAATACTCTGGCTTTTAAGATAGAGGCCTCCGTCTCATCACTCTAGAGCCAGATTGTCACTCCGTTAACCTCCGAAATGGAAAGCAGGAGCGATCAGATCCCTGCAGCTGCAGTAAGGATTAAGGGGAGAAATGCAGAGAGATATGCGGAGAGATACCCTGGCTCTCGCACGAGCACTTAACCTGTCAAAGTCATAATGGCCCCTTTGAAATTCATTAAAAGCCCGAGAGTTACTTTGTGATGTTAAAAAAGACGCCCGAAAAAGCCCAGAGAACAGGTTGATGACCCCCTGTGAACCCCCCACCCCACCCCAACCACCCACCCTCCATTGGCTGCCAATAGGTGACCTTTGACGCTAACTCTTATCTGGACCACCACACAGGCTGGGCTCTTGTCAGAGTCTCAGAGCGACTCTCAAAAATGATCGGGTCATTCTTGGGCAAGCGTGCATTCCAGGGGAAGGCTTGGTTGGATGGAAGTGTACACAGAGTACATGACAGCATGACAGCACGGAGCAGAGCACATAGCTCATAAACAGCCCCGTTTATTCTGGAGGTGGTTCAGTTCATTAAGTTTGCTTTCACCTCGCTCCAGCTGTTATTCAGCTTGTGAGGGCCTCAGATTCATATGAGGATAAGCTGTATTCTGTATTCAGTTCCACATTGGAGAGGATTCCTCCAACGTGTTCCGCTTTTTCTAATCTTTATTACTTTACAGTGTGAGCCCACAGTGCGCTTTTTTTAAACTTTAAAATGAAAGTCAAACTCATTTTGGGGTCATCTGTGACTCTCCCACACTCGAGAGAGGCCTCAGACGTGGTTTTTGGTTCGCCGAATGCTCCGAGCGACCTGCGGGGAGAGGCTGAGAGAAAGAGAAGAGAGAAGAGAGCGTGGCTGTCGGCGACCTGGCAGGCTCCTAAATCCCCCTTTGCGCTTTTGTGCACATGTCACCTCGCCTCTGCCAAGGCCGCCGCGAGAACAAAGCTGAGGAGCGAAGATAAATGAAGGATGAAGACGCAGCTAGTCAGATCTGCAGAGATGTGTGTCAGGGAGTGTGTGTGTGTGTGTGTGTGCGAGAGAGAGAGAGAGTATGTCTATACAGTATGTGCATTCATGAATGTTTTAATCTATATGCAGTGCTTGTGTGAGTACATAATGTCTCTGCATGTCTCTGTGAGCATGTGAGTGTGTGTGTGTGTGTGTATGTGTGTGTGTGCATGTGTACGTGCCTATGCATATTATACAAGGGCTTGTGTGAAAGGAGCATCAGTGCATCCACTCTGGTAGATTATTTGTGGTATGGCCCCCGCCACCTCAGTCCTACCTTTCAAGTACGGACCTGAACCTGGCCCTGGTTCATGGCCCATGCCCCTCACAACCCCTGCCTGAGCCTGGTCCTGGCTTATGGCCCATGCCCCTCACAACCCCTGCCTTAGCCTGGGGAAGTCAGGTCAGGGACACTCAGGAGTGTGTGTGTGTGTGAGGGGGGACAGAGCATAGCTGAGTTAGTTGTTTGGAATTTGATTTTGAGCCATGTTACTGAGCAAAAACAGCCCAAACCTTAATGAGAAAGTAAAGTCTTTGGTTTCACTGTCATTCTGCTATGAAGTCAAGTAAAGATGAAAAAGACCAATGCAAACACAAACACAACCAATGATCAGCAAGGACATGTCTGCGAAGTCTGTAACAGGAAGTGAATGCTTCTCTTTCTCTTTCACAGTTGTTATGAAACTCATTTGAGAGTTAAAATTCTTTTGAGAACTGATCATTGTTCAGTTCCTGTATCTGCAAAGCAGCCACATTCCAGGTGCCACCGATACAACAATCGATCTGAGAGTTCTGCCTGCTTCACAAGACCTCAAACTGGGAACTGGAACTTTGAAAGTTATTTGCAAAGAGAAGATATGGAAGTGCTCATTGTATTACGGGCAGCCATGGTCTACTGGTTAGCGCTTTGGACTTGCCGGTTCAAACCCCGACCAGTAGGCATGGCTGAAGTGCCCTTGAGCAAGGCACCTAACCCCTCACTGCTCCCCGAGCGTCGCTGTTGTTGCAGGCAGCTCACTGCGCCGGGATTAGTGTGTGCTTCACTTCACTGTGTGCTGAGTGTGTTTCACGGATTGGGATAAATGCAGAGAGCAAATTTCCCTCACAGGATCAAAAGAGTATATATACTTATATATATTCATGTCTCTAAGGAAATTCCAAAAAGCTTTTCTTGTTTTTATTTTTCAATATTTCTAATAAATAATATTATAATAAATAAAGTAAAAGACATGTAATTAACATCTAATTCTTCCTGAGATTGCATGTCTTTAGATTGCGTCAACAAAATACTGCTGAATCTAGTAGCAACTAACCACCAGGAAGTGATGCTGTATATCTGTTAATACACACGCACACACAGCAGTTTTCTGAAACTTGGCTTCCAGCACAGCAGTCTCTTGCAAGCACAAATCTTAGATGCCATTCTCACTTCAATGAAAAACCGCAACAGTAATTAAGTTTTATTTGGAGGATTCATGACATCAGCGTGCAGTAAAAATTGAAACTCTACACTCATTTTTTTAAACAAAATCTTAGTCTCTAAATCTTCCCTTGTCCAGATTTCCACAGTAGATATGATGCCACCCCTCTCACCCTATCTTAGCTTTACCCTCGCTAGCCCAGCGGGCTCATGGGACAAGTAGCTTTGGCACAGGGCATTAGCGACAGAACACAGAACCTATATTAAGAGCCCTCAAACAACTGCTGTTCTTGGCATGCTAGTGGCTTGAGAATGTTTGCCTAGTCTGTTGAGAATTTGCACTCAGTAACAAATTGAGACATGAACAGAGGTCAAAGTTTCATTTTCTTTTTTTCTCACTCAGACTCTGGGAAAATTGTGATTTGTGACCAACCTTTCACATGTTACTTTCTGGTTGTGCATACATGCATACTTCACATGTTTAGATTATCGGTACTGATAGTGAATGGTTAAGCTCATTCTTTATGGCTACAAACAACAATCATGAATGTGTGTGGACAAAAGTTACCTATTCACCATTCAAATGAAGTTGAATGAGTTCATATTTACAGTCCACACTGCATGTAGAATATTCTTCCTTTGAATGATACATTATCTAAATGTGCTGTTTTATGTGGTAAATGAAAGAGAATATCCTGTCTTTTAGTCACAAGTATCACTGTGCATGCATCAGACATGAGTTGGCCCAAGACAATTTGATGTGTCATGTTTTTCCCTCTTCAGTATAGGAACAGATGGTTAATGACGTAACCTGAGGTCTGCTCAAACCAAGGAAAGAATGAAAACATGACACTGGTGAAAAACTCTTATTCTTATGGTTTGCTTCTTGGGCTAAAAGATAACTGGTCAACCCTGCCATATCTATGAACAAAATGAGTTAGACTTAACACAAACCAACCTGGAGGAAAGGACAATTTTCTGATTAATGGAAGAGAACAGGAGCCTTCACCCACCAAAACACATTCTTCACTTCTCTCCATCTAAGGCACCTTTTGGCACCATAAACATTGATTTGCCTTCTCTCTGACAGGGATTAAGAATTTCAGTTTACTTTGAAGCTCGGAAGGGATTTCCCAAACATGGTTTGACTTTTTGCAGGCCTTTCCCACCACAGACACCGAAGAGCCCTTGAACACCCTAATGAGGGATTTGGATTTTACCAAACATGGATTTAGCTGAGGGGTGGGGTGGAGTGTGAGTGTGTGTGTATGTGTGTGTGTGTGTGTGTGGGGGGGGGGGGGGGGGGGGGGGGGGGGGGGGTTACTTCCTGTTCTCCAGAGGGTTAGCTGACGGGTGTCACTGCATTCCACCCAATGCTCCCGTCTGCGGACAGACAGCTCACCTGACCTGACACTGTGTGAATCCGCCACTCAGACACGCAAGAGACCGGCGACCTTCCGGGATAAAGCTCTTTGTTGAGCTCCCTCTCATCGTCCCCAGGCCTGGATACATAAATCTCTCATGTGTTGCCAACAACCAAGACCAAAACCCAGAACTCTTAGCTACTGTCTTTGTCTCCACACACTGAAGCACTACTGCTTGAGGGTACAGAGAGTTGGACAACTACGACGTCTTTAGAGACTGTGTTTGGGATGGACTGTTCACCTACAGCCTTGTACTACAGCCTTGTACTACAGCCTTGTAGTTCAAAGTCAGCCTGCCATGAGGGAATTACCCTGATGAGTATAAATAGGGGGGGGGGGGGGGGGGGGCTACTTTGTGGCATGGCAATATCAGTCATCCTCCTATCTGCTCGACTACTGTTTTTGTTTTCTGACTTTAGGTGTGCTTTGACTCCCTGAATGCGCATGGCCAGACCGTGGTCTTTGGATGCTTAACATTGCGGTCGTGGCCTTTGGAGAGTACTGCTTTACACGCTGCTTTGTTATTCAGGGTTGAGATGGACACTTTGCGGGCACAGTCTGGGAGAGAGGGCTCCATCTGCCCAGGCGCTTGCTGTCCAGAAGCTTGCTGAGGTCCGCTTGCTGAGGTCCTGGATGTCAGAAGTAATTGTCTTCCGAGCCATGACATTAATTAGTTTTCCTCGGGCTATTTTCCACAAAACAGAAGATCAGAAAGCAAACGTCGGTATATTTTTGCAGCTTGCGAAGATGTCATTTAACTACTAAACCGCTTAATTCCTTTGAGGTTATAAAAAACCCACAAATGCTTGAAGAAAGGGTGACATCACATCATCCACATTTATGTCTTCCATCTGGTTTTCAGGTGGTGCATAACATGGTGCAATATTAACTGCCACTGCATCCAAATAGACAGATTTTAACTTTGTAATGAGTGTCCCTTAAGACAAAGGGATGCCTTAATAGTAGACATCAATTTTAGCATGCTGGCCACAGTTTTATGCTTATGCACACAGTGACAAACATGTTAAGTATAATGTTATGCCCTCATGCTTAATTGGATCATACAACATTGTTGGCTGTTTCATGAGGCCTGAGGACGTCTTCAGAGGCTTCCTTCATCAAAAACAACATAATAGCTGAACTATTGGGAATAGCGGAACTAACCTTAGGGTATGCCTGAAGAGAAACCATTGCATGCCGCCGGTAACATGGTTTGTAAAGCAGCAAATGCATTCTGGGATTAATGTATTATTCCTTGTGTATGCTAACTAGTAGTCCCTTATCATGATGAACACGTTTCCCTGTCCAGTAGAGTGAACAGTCAAAGCCAAATGTACTTTGTTTTGCCTACATGCTCATCTCACGGAGGGACTTGCTCCCTATGGATACCCAATCCAATTTCACCGTCTCACACGATGTCAAAAGATGTGTGACTGCGCGACCGTCTATGGAGAGCTGAGGAAATATTATCCCTGAGCAGAAAAAAAAAATGCGGGGCTAGTCCTTGCCCCTGACGTCACAAGGACTTTAATAACACAGCCTTTCCCCAAAAGCCGCGCTTTTGGAAAATGCCAGTTTGCACAATGAGAGAGACCTGCGAGGAGAGGGAGCGTTTGTTTTTCAAGGAGATCTAATTCTGGATTCAATGACTTTGATTCTGGGAACCAGTGATGAGTTGGCTCCTGACGTGGATTCTACTTGTAGCGGGAATTCATGAGGTGAGACATAAGCGGCGTTTTATAGCCTAATTGTTTTGCTTCATTTCCTCTGAAATCGATAATGCAAAGAAGTGTAAGTGGTAAGCAGAGCGTAAGATCAACATAGGAACTGTATCCATTCGTAGAGGCGCGCGTGTGGCCCTGCAATGAGTTGGCACAGGAGGTAGCAAACCTGTCAAGTAGCCCTGAAAAAGTTATCATCCAATACTGATGCGCAGGTTTAGATATTCAGAACTTAAGGGAAGTTTAATCATTTAGTGTAGGGTGTTTGCTATGTATACAATAATGTGATAAATGGGTTGTTGTCTGCCAAGTGTCAACATTGGAGAAACGTTGGTCTCCTCACTGGTTTTACTGGTCACTTACCCAGAAAATGAAAGTTAAGTAAAGGAGGCCAGCCCTCAAGTAGTTTGAGCTGTTTTGTGGAATCCAAACATAGCTATTGTGTATTCTTTCGCCAGTTATTTCTAAAGAACACAAAAGGACTTTAGTTGTAAAACAGTTTAATGTGTAGTAGACTATTACCACGTTGTACGCTACTTCATTCTTTATTAATGCAACTAAAATAAAAAAAAGCGGTTATAGTCGCCTACTAGACACTGATAAATTAACTGGCCCCAACGAATCTGCATCACGTCATTCACGGGCCATGTGAGGTCTTGCCGGTGCTATACATGGGTTTACAGTGCCATCGCGTGGTTATGTTTAGCAACCATATTTCCATCGTATAACGGGTTATAATGAGATATGACAGGAAAGCTATCGAAATTACGACATCATCTACTAGCTCTCTCCATTTTTTCATTAACCCCTCGTTAAATTATGGGGCGTTTTAAAGTCCCTGGAAGACATGCGCTTATGACCCACGCAGTAGGCAGGTTAAAGGTCATATCGGCCTGCGGCTATAACCTCTCAGAACTGTTGACATTTCACATGGTGCTCCACAGCTTCTTCACCATACCATCACTGAAATATTACTGGAATGTTAAGGTCACAGGATGCATCAGTCAGGGGCCCATCAGACGTAACTTGTTGCCTACAAGTCCGTTGGCACCAAATGTGCTCTAGATTAGAACCTCATTTTGGGTTGTCTGGCTTCTGCGTCCAATTCAGCCACCGCTATTAAAACGTAACAGTGATCATGGGAACAAAATGTAGCTCTGACCTCTTCTGGGTTACTGTTCGCAACTTCTCAGCCTGCCAACGCGAGTCTACAGCTGCATTTACAGAGCTCTACAGAATCGTTTACGTCAGGTTTATAATTAAATCATGCTGAGTTGGAATATTAGCTGCATTAAAGGCTGACTGCAACTGCGGCTGCGCGTTGGATACCTATATATTACAGAAAGGTTTGATGGCTGCGGACCGAGAAAAGCATCCTCCCTAACGTGTAGGCCTTGGGGTATAGCGCTCCACTGGTCTCATTTGTCTGTGTTAGTCTGTTAGGCCGCGGAGAGGCATTATTAAATACAGGCACTCCATAATTCTGTTATAAACCGTAATTATGGGGATCTGAGTGATAGCCTGCCAAGAACAGGCTCTGGAGGTATACAGTCCACAAGGTGCACAGAGGTGATAAATAGTTGGGTGTTAGGCTACTTAAGAATAAATAATGCTTTGAAATGCAGTGTTCAGGCCAGAATGTAATTATTACATGTGTTTCGTCCTCAATAGCACCTTACACTGGAATACATCTGCTACTGATCTGGGGTCAGCTGTTTCTGTTACTTATAACATGGGAAATCACAACATTTTAAGCTTAGTTTACCTTGGGATTATTGTAGAAAATTGGATAATATTGTTTAGTGACCACACGTCAGTTTCATTCAAAGATGTCCAATGTTTTATGAAACCCTCTTCTTACATGACTATAGATATGAAAACAGCACTGATGTAGAGAACACTGACGTAAGATGGCCTGCTGAGAAACACTAAGGAAGTCAGCTCAAAGCAGAAATGAAGTACAAGTTCCCTCCATCAGCATCCTCATAATTTGGCCAAAAGTAAACTGGCTGTTTTTATATCTGGCGAGCCTCAAGAACTACCGACAGAAGAAAGCCAGCTTCCTCTGAAGAATTTATCGAGCATTGCCTGTCCAAGAGCAGTGTGCATAAATCTGGCCTGTGGTTCCACCACGTTTCAAGACCATCCAAAGAACATTTAATTGGTCGGTGTTTTGGAAGGAGTATGCATTTAAGCGCTAGTGTTTTGTAACAGTGCGCATAAAACTGCCAAGAAATTGGTGCAAAATGTTAAACGACCGTGGCTATATTTTTACCTTACACTCAAGAGATAAAAACAAAAAGTTGTTTCTTTTCATCTAGGCCTTCTCACAAAATTCCTCCGCTACGATGCCCGTCCCTGAGCCCACTGCCCTGGAGCCGTACAACCGCACGCAGTACTGCAAATGGCCATGCGAGTGCCCCGAGATGCCCCCGACATGCTCCCTCGGGGTGAGCCTGCTCATAGACGGCTGTGACTGCTGCAAGACCTGCGCCAAGCAGGTGGGCGAAGTTTGCAACGAGAAAGATCCCTGCGACCACCACAAGGGACTATATTGCGACTACAGCAGAGACAAGCCTAGGTACGAAAAGGGAGTGTGTGCATGTAAGTGTCAAACCAAAATATAGACACATTTGGAGTGGAAGTCAGTACAGTGCATTGTTACAAGGATGTCAATCAAAATATGAGACCATGCTGCTAGTTAGGGGTGGGAATCAGTTAACTCACGATCCAATATCATTATATTTTTCCATCATAAGGCCTGTCTGTATCACAGCACAAGAAGCAATGTAAGCAAAGTAAAGAGCACTGCCAGCCTGAATCTGTAGGCCTCTTCTCACTGCCAGTCATAATGACATACCACCACTCTATCAGGAACTCCTATTTTAAGTTAACCAAAATGATTGGGGGTATCAAATTGTTTTTAACTGCCCTGAGTCTGAAAAACAATGATAGCATGGCAAACAGATTGTGCTACATCCCCTTATCATTTTTGTCCCAGCCCTAGTGCTAATTATAGTGTTCTGTCATCTTTGAGCAAGCCATTAACAGAGATTCTATTGCATACCTGCTCTGGCCTGATTTGATACAAGTTTTCATTTAATTCCTTCATTGCAATAGTTGTAAAAATGATCACTAATTTGGAATGATGAATGTCACAGTATATGTGTTTGTGAACCACCCTAACCTTCTTTTTTAACATCCTAGTATATTTGATTAGTCTGAATACTCTTTATGTTATTTTGTTAACATCATGCTTCTAATGTCATTTACTCACACAGTAATATTCCATGTGGAAAATTGTATCACGTCTTTCTATTACATAATACATGTGTTGCCAAATAATTTGATAACCCTTAGAAACTCTTTTTTTAAACTTAGTAGTAGGCTACTTTGTGTAATTTATGGCCTGTCACTGTAATAACTGTCTGTTCTTTGCCTCTTGGATGATAGGCTTCTGGCTTTGGAAAAAAGCTTGAGAGTATTGTTTAAGATGCAGTCTGCAATTCTGGTGAAAGATTGTTGCTATTTGAGCTCAACAGTTGATTAAATTACCCCCTTTTCCTCTGTGCTCCTAAAGCAACATGTTGATTGGCTGGAATTGTTTCTGTCTCTGTTTCTGTTTATTTCCCATGAACATGTGCCCATTTTGAGTCTGGACTGTTTAGCTGATCAGAGTTTATTTTAGCGCACGCACTGAATTGACAACTAGAGAGAACCATGACAAGCAATTTGCTGGATTTGACAAAAGTGTTGGATTAGAATTGTGCACTGTGCCATTAATGTACACGTAGATGTTGTTTGTTCCTGCATGAGTAGGCTCTTCTTTATGTCTGCACAGATCTAGTTGGCACTGGGTGTGAGTATAACAGCGTCATCTACCGCAATGGTCAGAGCTTCCAGCCCAACTGCAAGTACCAGTGCCTGTGTGTGAACGGCGCCATCGGCTGCCTGGGCCTGTGCAATGAGTCGCTGCCGCCTAGAGTGTGGTGCCAGACGCCGCGGCGCGTCAAAATCCCGGGCCAGTGCTGCGAGACGTGGATCTGTGACGAGCCCAGGAGGGGGCGCAAGACAGCACCCAGGCACGCCAAGCAAGGTAAGCTGGACAGCGTCTGACCTCTGACCCTC
This sequence comes from Alosa sapidissima, assembly GCF_018492685.1. Lineage (NCBI taxonomy): Eukaryota > Metazoa > Chordata > Actinopteri > Clupeiformes > Clupeidae > Alosa > Alosa sapidissima. Next base: position 15,629,599 of record NC_055977.1, read on the forward strand.
TGAGTTCAGGTTCTCAGCTTGAAGGGGTTTCTCCATAGACAGATCATGTGGACATATCCTTTCCATTCAAATTGTGTTGATTGCACCTTTAGACTGGTTGTAAGTTGCTGAAAGTCGTGGACAATTGTTGTCTTGGTAACTACGCTGTCTAAGGCATGACCATTGACTTCCTTCCTTATTAGGATGTTCTCTGACTTCAAGTCTTTATCATGACTCATAATTTGGTCCCAAAGGTTGCACCATCAATTTCAGGTTACGAAAGATCTCAGATGAAAAATCAAGACTTCCCGTTTAATTTCACTTCTGTTTAGGAATGAGGTTTAGAAACGATAACTCTCCTTACCCTAACTCCAAATTTCCAGTCAACAATTCAATTCATCATCCAAACAATGCCAGCAGCCAAAGCAAGCACATGATCAAAGGGTGAATGCAGTCATGTTGACGTGTCTAAGGATGACAGTGAGGTGGGAAATACTATTTGGAAGCTTGGCATTTAAACAGGCAGGGACACGTCTCCTCCATACTCGTCAACCTTAGAATGAATGCATAACCTGGCTCAATACTGCACCTTGAGAGTGTGTGTGTGTGTGTGTGTGTGTGTGTGTGTGTGTGTGTGTGTGTGTGTGTGTGTGTGGCTGGATGGGGTGTGTGTGTGTGTGTGTGTGTGTGTGTGTGTGTGTGTGTGTGTGTGGCTGGATGGGGTGTGTGTGTGTGTGTGTGTGTGTGTGTGTGTGTGTGTGTGTGTGTGTGTGTGTGTGTGTGGCTGGATGGGGTGTGTGTGTGTGTGTGTGTGTGTGTGTGTGTGTGTGTGTGTGTGTGGCTGGATGGGGTGTGTGTGTGTGTGTGTGTGTGTGTGTGGCTGGATGGGGTGTGTGGGGTTATGGGAGTTTGATCTCTCTACCTGCGGACCAGCCTATCCCTTTCCTCCCTCTCCCTCTCCCCCATGTTATTGTTGGGCTGCTTTTCCAGCCCTCGCTCTCTGAAGCGCTTTAGCCGTTTTGCTTAGACTGGGAAATGATTAGAGCGCTGGACTGTTTGTGCACTGCCGCTTTAAAGCTGCACAGGAATGTCTTTTTTCTACAGAGATTCTTTTTATCAAAGTTTTGGAAACTTGCAGGTGGTACCGCAGCAAGGGGTTGGGGGGGGGGGGGGGTCTTGGAGGGCTTCTTTGTTAATCCGAACAGTATGCGATATGCATTGCAATTGCATAGTGTTGTTGGGACTTTTCCAGAAGGTTTTCTGCTGTGGCTTTTGCTCTAGCTATAGCTGTTGATGTAGCAGAGGAGCGGGTGAAGCCAACACATGTTGAGTAGAAGTGGCTGCTGGGGAGTGGAGATCCATGGGTGTAGCTGCTAAACAAACACGAGGAAGAGGCACTGAAAGGCCAATTTCCCTACCTCAGTACACTTGAAATACATGTGTAGGTGATAGATTTGCTCCTGCAAAGCTGAACACTGTAAGCAACAATGGTTCTGTGAAGGAATAATAGCTCCTTCTTTTAAAACTTCCCCTGAGCTGTGTCCGGGGTTGGGCCATCCTGGTGAGCTGTGAAGTAACTGTAGGGGGTAGAATGAGGACAGTGGATTGAATTTCATGTATTTATGTCCACTTCACATAATGTATAAATTGAATCTACTCTGTGTGCTGTTAGAGCTTTTAAATGTGCACATTTTGTGGAAAACCACTGGAAAGTTTATCTGGCAACTTAACCCTTAAAGGTGTGGGTTTTTAAACACAGAGATTCCTATCCGCAACTATTTAAGGTTCTAAATTCTATGTTGAATTTGGTTGTACCAATTCAGTGAACCCAGATATTCTTTAGAACATTCATTTTCCAACATTCCTGACGGTACACCTTTAAGTCACATTAGTGTATGCGGGCCACATACTGTAGCTTTAAAGCTTTCTTATCATCACAGGTTTTTAGAGAAGGAGAAACTGAAAAAAGCTTCTGCAACAATAAAGCCTGTTAGAATGCCACTGCCACTGAGCACATGTAGGGCAATGATAGACCTGTACAGACCTGATAAGCCTGATAGGCCCCCAGAGGGTTAGGTCAGAGTACATGGTCACTGAACACCATGGATGTGTGTGTATCTGCAGCTCCTTCCTATCGGAACAGCGGCTGGCACAAGAACTGCCTGACCCAGACGACGTCCTGGAGCCCCTGCTCTAAGACCTGTGGCCGAGGCCTGTCCACACGCATCACCAATGCCAACAAGCGCTGCGAGATGGTCAAGGAGAGCCGGCTCTGCAACATCAGGCCCTGTGACGTTGATATCACCAAACACTTCAGAGTAAGTGAGGAGGAACTACAGGGCCATGTCTTTGGAATGGCAGTGTGCTCTTGTGCCTGGTAGTGGGTAGGGATAGTAGCCTTGCCTTCAAGGTAGGACAATGGTTATATGAGTATGGTTATATTCAATTAAAGTCAGTTATGTTTTATTTTATTTTATTAAGCAATTCCTTTAGCCTGACGAGCCAGACCCACATTAAAATGTAGGGTCTGGGCACTCACCGTTGGCAGTGCTCAGTCCGGGGGGCGGGATAATCGGTTGTCTTTCAAATTCCCTCGCCAACTCTGTTCGCCAACAGCAACATCCATCTTCTTTGTTTTCAAGTAGCAGGGAATTCAAGCCAAACCGTTGCAACTCTGCCATCAATCATTATGTTAAGCCCGCCTAACGTCTCTATACACGATTTAATTGGCCTGATAGAAGTTTAATTTTTCCAGCTCACAGGCCAACGGAGAGTTGCTAGACTAGCCCTGGCAGCAAATGTAATTTGCGCATGTAATTTGCTGCCGCTAGGGTGCGTCTAGATTTCTAGGCTACAATTCCTTGTTTGGTCTACAAAATGTCAGTCAATGTTTCCCAGTCCCATCTCCAAATTTTGACATCTCTTTCTTTGTCCACATGTTTCCTGTCACAGAGCAGTAGAAAAAACTAAAATATTTAAGAAGCTGGAATCAGAAAATGTGAACTTCTTTCCATTTACCAATTACCGGTAGGGCCTACTCAAAAATAGAGTTCTCAACCGCCCTGAAAATTACAACCTGACCCGACCCGGCCCGTGGCTTTTAAAGCCCGGACCCGATGTAACCCGACACATCAACATGAATTATCTGCCCGAACCCGGCCCGCGGCCCGACGTAAAACATACGTTTTGACTGTTAAACCCTGACTTAGGTGAAGATTCAACACATTAGCGTGACAATTTACTTAAATAGGCTACATGTCGTTGGGAAGCTTAGTTTATGGCCGTTAATGTGAGCACAATAACTTAATTTTGTCAATTTTACCAAAGCGACTGGTTTCGCCTTGCAGGGTCACATATTTTCACCTTACATTTTGAGCATTGCACATAACCTGTAGAATTTCCATCAGAATCCAGCACCACTCCAAACACTTTCCAGACCTCTGATTTTCCCACTCCTGTAGTAGCGATGGTGAATTCACCTGCGGCAAGTTTATTTTTCACCAACTCTCATCTTCTTATCCAGGCTAAAGGCTGCACGCAGCGGCACCAGGTCTGCCCCCGTCCCTCTCCATAATGCACGTTGCACGCAGTAACCAGACTTTCTTTACGGTGAACAGCAGCGATGATTAATAATTTTTTTTTTTTTTCACTGAGCGGAAAAGATTAAGCCCGAGGTCCGACCCGACCCGAGTCATTTGCTTATATTTTCGACCCGAACCTGCGGGTCCCGTCGGGTTTGTCGGGCCGACCCGACCCGTTGAGAACTCTACTCAAAAATAGGCAAAATAGCTGATTCATTTGATTAATTGCTGCAGCTTGAGACCTCAAGGTCATGTGTTTAGTTCTGTAATTAGGTGCATTGATGTTGGCACATAGACCTAACTTGTTGAAACCTGTGCTAAGGGGCCACCTGTCAAGAGACTTGACCGTATTAGCCTCTGTAAGCATCCTTGATCCTTGATCATCTGATCCCCCCCCCCCCACACACACACTCATGTCCTTTCCTCTCCCCCCAGCCAGGGAAGAAGTGCCTGAACATCTACCGGGAGCCTCGACCAACCAACTTCACCATCTCGGGCTGCACCAGCACCAAACCGTACTGGCCCAAGTACTGTGGCGTCTGCACAGACGACCGTTGCTGCATCCCCTACAAGTCCAAGACGGTGGAGGTGGAGTTCTCGTGCCCCAACGGGGCCAAGCTCACCTGGCAGGTCATGTGGATCAACGCGTGCTTCTGCAACCTCAGCTGCAGGAACCCTAATGACTTCTTTGCTGAGCTGGAACAGTACTTTGAGTATTCAGAGATTATGAACTGACGGGCAAGGAAAAGGCGGTGGCAGGAGAAGGAGGAGGAGGAGTGTGTGTATGTGTGTGTGTGTGTGTGTGTGTGTGTGTGTGTGTGTGTGTGTGTGTATGTGTGTGTATGCACTAAGCCTTTTTAGATGCCAGCTGTCTGTGGCCACCTCAAGTGCATTCATATCCACGCCTGAGGGACATAAAGCTCTGTTCCCTTTAGGAGGCTTATGAGGGAGACAGAGCCATGTCTTCTTGTAATCATCTTTCATTCACATTGCCAAATTCAGCTTCTCTCCATTACTGAGGCCATTGAAGAAAAAGATACAAGAGAAAATTGTCCACATAGCAATTAAGGCCTTTGCTATATTATCACAGAAGCTTAGCTACAATTTTATTCTCCATACGACAAAGTATACGCTCCCTCCTTTGTACAGCTCATGTAAGTATTGCAGTTGTAAAAATGAAAATGCATAATCTTGACTTGTTTAATATAGTCACTCGAGCTCTAATTTATTTCTGTGTATATTTACATACGATATAGAGATAGAGTGAAATATGTGCAATTGACCTACAGTGCCAGTGTATTGTATGTAACTTTTTATGAGAAGGACGACGCTCTGTCTCCTTAGTCTTCAATTCATGCAGCTCGGTGCTTTTTAAATGTTTATAGTATCAAAGATTAATCTCTATGTATCAACAGGGCTCTTATGCCATAGCGTAAAGGTAATTGAAAGGTATTCTTCCGTATAAATATGACGAACACTGCAGACCACAGGTGTAGTTACATTTTTTTTATTTTTTTAATAAATACAAACTGTTAAATCATTAAAATACATACAATTCTGGATTAGGCTTTTGTATGTCTTTACATGGGTAGGTGTTCTAAAAAGCTTGCAAGTACTGCTGTAGTGCAAGAAAAAGAAGGTACAGAGGTGCATACTTGGTGAGTACTTACTAACTAACCCATTCAACAAGATCTTTTTCGGGTGCATCTTTCCAAACCAACAATAAAATAAAAAGTAGCAAGACCGAGTAAAGGAATCCATGGCACATTCGTTTTGTTCTATTGTGCTTGTTTGCATAGAAGTGATCACAATATAAACAATGCCTGAAGCCATTAAATGGAAATTAATCGTACATACAATCGCAAGCTGTGCAATCTAGTTTCTCAGTTTTGTTTCCATTTGATTCAGTACACAAATGGCAATCAACATTTGTTTTGGGAGCCTAGATAGTTTGATTCCAAAAAAATAGATGACAGTGATGGTAAGGAATGTTTAGTGATCTTTAGGAATGGCTATATACCCCAGTGGAAATAAGCTTAGAATTGATAGAATCCTTTTTTATTAGTTTTCAGATTGAAACACATTTAGTGTGTTTAGTCCCACAGCTTTGAGATGAATGATTGAGAAAACTGCTACTTAAATCCCAAGGCCTGCTCAGCTCTTTTCCTTTCTCTTATAGAGTTTCAATTCTACATATACAGAAAAATTAATCACGTATACAAATTAGCCATTAAGAATGAAATGAACTGTCAGAACAAAAATACAGTCAGTCATTTACAGATCATCGTGAAAGCCGTGATGTCACATGTCAGACACCACACTACCTTCAGCTAAAAACGAGAATCCGAAAGAAAGTACATTGGTAATTAAAGAGGAGGGTAAATGTACAAGCTTGCGCACTCTCACCATGACAACAGCACAACTTTCTCAGGCATTCTCCCACGTCTCTGTACCGCACTGCCGCTAACAACAAAATGGCCGCCTCCAGAGAGGCCCACGAAAGGGAGCTGGTCTGGCCTGGAGGTTCAGCCCTTGACAACAATTACAGTAGTGTTCTCTCTTAGCTTAGCGCTAGAACAGAGAGTGCCCCCATTACAAAACAAAACAAAATAAAAACTCTTTGGCATAGAGACTCTTCCTGCATCTTGAAGTGTTGTGGGAGTCTATGAGGGGTCAAGCTGGACACACAGCATCCAGAGTTCTGGGGGGCTGGTGGTTAGTGGCAGTGCAGCAGAAAAGAAAATCGGGGGCAGAGGAATGAGGGGGGGGGGGGTGGTCTCAGAGGGAGGGAGAGGCCTAGCAGGACACTTCGGTGGACTTGTGCACGGCCTGCTCCACAGTGCTGTTGTTGGCGCTATCCATGTTCTCAGTGTGGGAACGTCCACGCTGGTGGTGGTCACCCGTGTGTGAACGGCTGCGGGCCCCCTCGTTGGTGTGCGAGCGGCTCCGGTTACCCTCGTTGGTGTGGGACCGGCTGCGGTTGCCGTCGAAGGAGTGGACACTGGAGCCGGAGGCTGTGCGGGAGCGGACCAGTCTCGTCATGCTGGCGGCAGGCACTGCATGGGGGGAAAACCAATCAAAAAGTTAACAAAATCAAAAAGTTTAAAAAAAGGTTACTTGGACTTTAAACTCTTTGGGTTGGATGGCCTCACTAAAATGGCTCACTAAGTCAAACTGAACAAAGATATCAAGAAAAAAAAGATTTTAATTCCATAGAACAGATGCTGGATTAGCATAAGTATTATAGGATTGCAGATGACATCACGCCGAGATGTGGTAAACATGCTGCACAAGGCATTAATTATGCATTGCTTTCACTGGATGCTTAAGACTACATAAAGCATGCGCATGACGTGCCAGGGAATGTATTATGTATTATTGTTGTGTTAGATTAGATTAGATTCAACTTTATTGTCATTGTGCAGAGTACGAGTACAAAGACAACGGAATGCAGTTTGCGTCTAACCAGAAGTGCAAAAAAGCAGAAAAGTGCAATGTGATATAGAAAGTATAGACAGGTGGTGCATAGACAGAACAAGAAATATAGTGCAGTGTAACTGTAGATAGTGGTATACAGTTGGTTTACAGAAGGTGGTTTAGAGTAACTTACTGTAGCCCATGCCCTGAATGAAGTACTTGAAAGCCTCTGTCAGTTTGCCTGGCTGTTGAGAGAGAGAAAACAGATTAGCCATTCAACTTCACTTCATCGGACTATCATTGATTTAGAGTACATCCGTTGGCACAAATTCTGGGTCATGTGCTATGTGAATGGACACCCAACCCGTCGCATATTCTTTGAGAGACTAGGAGAGGTAGTGGCAGGTGGCAGGTAACAGGTGTTTAGTCGTGTATTAGACGTAAGTGTGTGTGTGTGCCAGTTTCCGCCACTACAGTTGCTAATGCTCTTAAGCAGCGCTACTCTCCAAGTGATTATCCTTAGCCCAGTTTGTGTCTGTGTGTGCCTGTGCGTACGTGTGTGGAGGTGTGAGTGTCTGTGTGTACGTGTGTGTGTGTGTATCATAAACTCAGTCATAAACTCAGTCAACACACCTGGTCAACCTGGGGCAGGCCTCCACAGTCTGCCATCTGGAAGAAGGGAAGAAAGGTGGGTAGAGGGAGGGAAGAGAGAAAAAAGAAAGACAAAATAAGACACACTCGTTAACTCAATAAGTCAGCAAGAAGAACACTGGTCACCGCTCACTGCCTTCTCAATGGCTGTCAGCTGCCGCTCTTCCGCTACAAAACAGCCTAATAGAACCTGATAGACATGTTGTTTAAGGTGCCATAAACCCAATTCTGGGCACGCACAAAAGGCACTACTCGAATGCAAAGTAGGTTAGCGAGGACACACTCTGACCCTAGGGGCGAGGTATTGTCGCCGCTCTGGTGCAAACATAAGTAAATAAGTCACTAGCTAGGTTGCGCTGATCCATTGGAATCTTATCAGCTGGCGCCTTTTTCCACAAGGACTATTAATACATGCCGGTCCACAAAGAAAAGCGGACACTCACCTTGAGAAGAGTAGCCTTGGTTGGGTCCAACTTGGTGTTGCACTCGACCTGAAGAGATATGGAAAAAAAACACAATAAATCTGGTTCATTTGACGCGGAACATGTGCAAGTTTGCAATTGAAAGTCCTTGGGAATGTTTTACTACGTATAAATGTCAAAATACTCAATTATTACATGCGGTGTTACAATGCATTTAATTAGTAAGCAAATAACAAAGATAGTATTTAGGAAAGTGTTCAATAAGTAACACATAGAGAATAGAGTCCGTTCAAACCTACCACGGCATCAACAGCTGGGGAGTTATCGCCAACCACAAGAAGAGAAGGGCACCTGAGATAGACATTCAGTTTTAGCACCAGTTTTAGTGTTGGTCTCTTTGGAAGCATAAGCAGACACGTTTGACAGAGCTTACTTACCTCAGGGTTCTAGCATTGATCTGTCCACCAGGGATGGGCCTCTCAATTTCCAGATCTCTGCGGCTATAACATTACAAGAAGACACAAGTTAAATGAATGTCTGTTTGGCAGAGTAATTGATGAAGGAGAAAAATAGATATTATCAGTGTTACCTGTTATAGGATTTGACAAAGAGGTGCAGGTTGAACTGGTTCATGTCGTTCAGGATGTGGTGGCGGTAAGTCGCAATCAGGTCATGATTCTGGTGAATTTCCTCCTATTGGCAAAAAGAAGTAACCAGACTCGTCAATACAAAAAAAAACATTTAAGAACTGTATCCAGATATTAGCAGAGAAACCTGCTGGAACTTGAAACTGTGCTCACCTTGCCAAAAAGATGAGTGATAATCATGCCTGGCATGGCTTGAGTCCATCCGGTGATCTGAAACACAATGAACCAAATTACATTTTGTTAGAAAAACCACATTACATTATGTTAGAAGATAACTATAGACATCTATAGGTACATCTACAAATGAGGAGAGACGATTCTAGAAGGTCAGTGTGCAGTTGTGTACCTTATGTGCTGCCCAGTCCATCCACCCCTCAGCACATGGATTGATGTTGATGAGAACTAAGCCCTCCACCATACTTGGGTAGTCAACCTAGAGGAGGGAAGAGCAGTGAGTTTAATATAATGAACAAGGAATTGCACTAAATGTCTACAGATGAGCCTTTGCACTGGGACGACTGTGGTCGTGACAGGGAAGGGTGCCGATAGAACTTAAAAAACAATTTAAGTAGAAACAGACAAAGGTTCCCCGGGGTGAGGACCCTTTGGTGTTTCTCAGATCTAGAACATTCCACAGGCCCAAGCACCGTCCAACAACAATAAGCAGCATCCCGCTGCCAGAATATGCAGAGAAAAGAAGGCGTCGTAAAAAAAATCCAAGTGGGTCTTTTAATCCCAGTTTGATTAAAAAACTCTAATCGCTCAAGAGCAAATGAGAGGAGAGGACGTCACAACTCACAGCGAATTTTGAGAGGATATATGCGCCGGCTCCAACCCCCATTCCGATAACGCTCTTGAGCCTACAAGGTCACGTAATGAACAGACGGTTACACAATCAGTCAAGTACACAATCAAGTAAACAAATCACCTCAGTGGTCTGTTTTGACTACATAAGATGTCTGTATAGTTAGATTTGTTTTTTTTACTTACCCAAAGTTCTTCAGAATCAGGGGAATTGTCTCAGACAGTTGGTCCATTGAAGGGTATTCATACCTTAAGAGCGAGAGTGGTGATAGTTATTTTCAGAAATTAACGACACAAACATCCTGATTATGTTGCTATTATCGTTTATCTTTTCTCTTTGAACTTGACAGCGATCTAATTTAGGTCAACATTAGGTGTTGCGACCCAAAATAATCTTAAACAAAACAACAATAAAACAAAAAAAACGGGACAAAGTTCAATTCAGTATCTCTCCACGGTACAAGAGTACAAATGTGTCAATAGACAAATAAGCTGCCGAGGTCAGACGTTGAAGTCTGTCGGGCAGTCCCAGTTACTGTGCCAACTCACCCGGTGGAGAAGGTGGTGGCACCTTCTTGTTGCCCTGGCATGTTTACATGGCAGACAGCAAAGTGGTGCATAATCTCTTGCATGTCCTCATGGTTAAACAAGGTGTCATAGCAGGTCTTGTCTGCAACAACAGACCAGTATGAATGTCAGAGATTAGTGGTCCACATGCTAATAGAAAATACAAGATTAAAACTCCAATTCATAAAATAAACTAGTCAAGTACAGTTATCACAGTTATTTTATAAATATACTGACATATAGTAAATGTCTGTGTAAAAGTGTCACCACTTTTCAAATATTTAATTATATACATTTATGTGTTGATTATATAAAGTTCAACATTTTACCACTTAGATCGCATAAATAATTCACAGTTATGACCATATATGGAATAGACTCCATACACAGTGAGCACATAGGTTTGATATTTTAGCTGTAGTTTTTATTTTGTTGCATAAAGGAAACTTTTGTGTGGTGAAATAAAAGAAGTCTTACGGTTCAGGCCGATGTCATGGACGGTGAGGATGACCGGCCGGTCTCCCTTGGGCACCCCCTTCATGACGCAGTGGATTCGGCCATGAGGAGTCTCCACATCGTGCTCCTGCACACACAAAACCAAGGCTAATAAGAGACTATCAATGTTCAGTCTTTACAGTCTTTAAAAAACAAGTTTTTTTAGTCCAATAAATATTGGGAGCTTCTCCAGTGTGTGGACATTCATTTTTTCTTTTATTTTTTTCTAAGAAACCATCAAAGAATAATACAGATATTGAATAATTGAGTTCAAATTTATTTATCTAATATGTATCACTCAGGATAGAACATCCATTCAATGCCATCTTGTATCATGTTTCATACACTGACACTAACTGTTGTTGCAAAACATAATTTCCAACATTGTCTGATGCTGTGCACACAGGAAGTACTCATATCCTGCTGTCAGATCCTTAATCATGGGAAATGTTTACAAAGTAAAGAAGTGTGCGGATTTGACTTCAGTCCCAAACATAACATTTTATGACATCAAAAGGGCCTTCCAAAGACATCCTGGTTTTTAAAGCTCTTCTAACGACAGCATACTCTAACAATCCACTCTTGTTCTTGCATAAGACCCCCATTTGGGCATCCAACCCATTGAAAACACTGAACATAACAGCACCTTGCATCCAAACTTATTTCCAGTCCAGCACCTTAATGGATGCACAATGTGCATCTAGCCGACTAGAGAACACACCCAGCAAAGAGCTATGAAGGGCAATACTCACAGCCACCTCTATCTCAAACACAAGATCCATCTCAGAATCCTCAAGAACCATGTTTGCTGTTAGTTTGGATTGCTTAGTGCTTCTTGTTGTATGAACTAATAAATAAAAGACAGGTAGGAATAAGATCCAGTTACTGGTAAAACCTCAGAGGGCTCTTAGCGGGTATTAGTCTGTGCGCTGCATTTTATACCCCAACTGTTCCCCGCTCTTCATAAGCCCCTAGTTCCCATGATGCTTTGCAACCTGATCAAAACAAGCTAATTCTAGTTGAAGAGATCCGCAAATTGGATCAGCCGTGAATGTCAGACAGTTCAGTCGGTCAGGGACGATGGGAAAATCAGAACGTATAGTATGGACCAGTTTGTCCTGTGATCATGTGAACATGTAAACAACAAACAACAATTTGTGCTGACACAAGAGTTGCATGCTAGAGTCAATCAGTGTGACAAGCGAAAGTTCTGGTTTCCTCTCAACCGACTGGCAATGTCAAAAGGTAAAATTATGACTTCAACTAGGAAAGATAAACACTAATGTTCAAAATGAATCAGGTGTAAAAACAGAGAATAGTCAGTGCAAAAAAAAAAACAATTGCTGAATGCAAAGTCATAATGGTGATTTCTAATGGCTCTGCACATACCAAAAAAGTAAATTTCAGAGAACTTATCTGCAACACCACTGTGTTGTTTTATCCAACAATTTAAAGCAACACACACAAAGACAGTGTGCTAGTCTCAGAGTGACTTGTTGAACACCCTCTGTGCCAAAGCAAAGTGCAACACCCTGTATGGTCTGGGCAATAATCAACAAGGATAACACCCAAACTCAAGCCTCTGCAACCCATTTACCCGCAACCCGAGGTAAACATCTTCAGGTTCTCCTTGACTGCCCAACTATATAAACTCGTAAACACGTCTCATAACCTCCCATCCTCACCTAACCCCCAACGTGACCCTATCTACTCTAATCCATCGTAACGGTGTGGAGCGGTGGCTCTTACAAGGCACCTAAGGAGGCTATGGCAGATGGCTACGTCGTTTCGCCGTAATTCCCACGTCATCATCACCTTAAAGACGCGCCACCGACAGGACTTGCCCTGGAAACCTCGGGCAGCTATAATCTGCCAAAGGGAGTAAAGAATGGGGGATGCCAGTCTGACTGGCGCGTCTGTAAGGCCTTGTCTACAGCCTCTAGAGTCTTACGGCCCTGCAAGCTCAAAATTACTGACTGTAAAAGAATTAATTACAATGAAATAAAACACAATCCATTACCTAAAAAACTCCCTCCTTCTGTGGCATACTGTTACTTTAACTCAAGTAGCCTACAGTGTCATGGGGGTCTGGTCTGTGGGGTATTGTCCATGGTCCTGAAGTTAGAACTGGTTTTTAATGACAAACTCCTCATCGGGAGACCACAAACTTTCTCCATTCCATATATGGAGTGAGTAACTCTGTTGTGTGTGATGAAACATTTCAAAGTTGTGAGTGAATTAATAAAAAAAAACTGTCATCCTTCTGATAACCAAAATATTTTCATGGCATTAACAACATAATTGTGTACAACTGCATTTCTAAACAGCACGGACAATGTAATCACTGCTGTTGTGTGTATCTCTGAGTGCTCTCATGAGAAACCCTCCTTAAACTCTCAGGTCAGATAATCAGACATGGTTCACAGGCAGTGCTTGCCATTCCATTGTTGACCAACAGAGGGCACCAGACAAGCAAGGCCAACAAAGCCTTAGGCATATTTTGAAGTAAACATGGTCTATTCTGTGTGGGACCCTTACAGTATGTATGTGCTTTTGGATGTTTTTGCGTTTGTTTTGTTTCTTGGATGGGAAGTTGCCACTGTGTCAGAAGAGCTCACCTTTAGTGTAAGCTGCTGTACAGCTTCTCTCAGGCTCTATAACAACAACAAAAAACAAACATCTATCAGTAAAACAAACAGGTAGACAAAGAATACTACACATGCAGTTAGCGAAATGGAAGTGACAGATTAGAGAGGTGTGACAAGCCAAAAGCAGAAATGCCACACATACCTTCAAGTCCTTGTCAACAAGCAGTGGTTTTGATTCAACAAGCTGGATATCATCCATCTTCAGCGCTGTGGTAGCCTGTGGAGAGAGATACAAAGGTGTTCATAGTTAGAACTTATATGAACCCAATTTGCATTTATTATTTCTGGGAGCTGTTCCTACTTGTCTGATGGCTTCCCATAGCGTTCATCCCACACCCCCAGAAAAGCAACAAAGGGAAGTATCAAATTACACACACACAGGAGGATCTTTGCACCTCCTGCTATTGTGTGCTGTTTTCAGTTTGTATGCCTGTGCCAGAAAATATGGCTGCATAAAAAAAAGAAAAAAGAAAAACAAGTTCTCACAACTTCATTTGCTTCCATTAGGGATACACGCTAGCCTATCCTCCCACTAACTCAGGCATTTCCATCAGAGGAAATGTTTCCAAAATGTCAAAATGCTCTTGTAAACAAAGGAAAAGAAACAGCTGTGTTTAATGCTACGTGGTGTGAGTAAGTTCCTTCAAGGACTTATTTCCCAACTGTCAGAAATACAGTTAACATTATGAAGCATGTTTTCAGACAACTTCCTTAAAAAAGTAAGTTGATTTCAAGGAATAAATGTTGTAAATTTAAAAAAATGTAAATTCCACAATATGTGTAACCCACATTTCCCAGTAAGAGGGAGTGGCACAGAGTGATGCAAGCATGCAACAGAAGAAAGACACTCCTCTAACAGGTTGCAGCCATGCTGCATTGACACAGAGCAGTTGACTTGAAGTTCAGGTGACATGAAATTACTTAGGGACCTATCCAATGCTCAGGACATGAGAAGAGACACACATTTGTCTCTCTGAGGACATCATGAGGAGCTAAATCCACTCAGATTTCCTACTTCCTGCGCCATACTGAAAGGTTCATTATACACAGCACAACCCCCCCTCCACACACACACACACACACACACACACACACACACACACACACACACACACACACACACACACACACACACACACATACACACACACACAACTACCCCCCATGACGCCACTCGTGCTGCGGGTCAGCAAGGTAATTTTGACCGAGCGGTTGTGAGTGAGCGAAAATGCAATCACCCAGCGGAGATGGGCGCTGAACATCGGCCTTCTGGAGGCCGGAGAGCTGGCCGTAGCTCATGTCAATCGAATTAGGGGGCTTGAACAGGCCCTTTGTTTGGCAGGAGGTTTGGAAAGGTCACGAGTCAGGCTCTTCCTCTGTGGTAGGCTTGGCCCGAGCACACAGGAAGCCAGTGACACAGACGCTTCCATGCTGCTCCTTTTTCAGGCTCTCTCTCTCTCTCTCTCTCTCTCTCTCTCCCTCTCTCTCTCTCTCTCTCTGTTTCTCTTTCTCTCTCTTTCAATGGCGCAACTCATTTCTCTCTGTGGTCCTCGTGCCGGGAACAGCAAGGAGCGCTTTTGTGTTTTATCTGCCCACAGATTAAAGAATGGGGAGGAGAAAAAAAGAATCTCTCTCTCTTTCACTCTATTTTGAAGGGGTTGAAGGGGGGATTGGCCTTTTAGGCAACTTCCAAAGACATCTGAGGTCAAGATTAATGGCACTTTTGTCTGAGAAGTTATCGCCCCAAACTGAAATAAAATGTCCCAAAGCCAATGCCAGATTGAACATGCTATAACTGGTCTGAACATGGCCCTTTGCTCTCCTACACAAATTCCACAGTGGAACCATGTGAGACTGGTGACAATGTCCACATGAGAGGCTGGAAATATCACTTGGAAAGCCTCACAAAAGCACTACTGACTAGAGCATTCTCTCCTTTATTGCAAAAGTGGCTGTGCACACAGACCTAAAAACAAACTTTTTTTTAGTGTTTGGGGGTAGCCTTGTAGACAGCGCTGAGGTGGCAGTCTTAAGTCAACTGGGTCATCTGCTGTTTTCAAACCCCGTTCCTTTTATGGCCCGAGCCTGGCTAATCTTTCACCTGGGCACAGGAAAAACAACACTCATGAGCAATTGGCTACGGTTCAGTGGTGTCTAAGTAGAGCACCTGCAAGACAGAGAGCGTGCCCTGGGCATGGGCCACTGATAGTGTCAGATAATCACCTGTGTGAACCTGCCTAATAATACACAGCATAGCCTCGCGCTGGTGCTGATTGGGCCCAGCCCAGGGCCAGTTCTGGGCCAGAAGACCCCTTTGTCTCAGTCAGCTGCTGCGGACATGGAAAAGCATCCAGTCCAGCCCAGAGAAGAACCAGAATCAGAATCAGCATCAGTGACTACAGATACTGCATCCAGTGTGTTCTGGACAACCGTGGTTATTGCTTTGTAATAAAGGTAGTGTAATGTTTGTAATTGACCGACAAAGACATTTGATGTCCATGATGCTATTCTGGACCTGTTCTGGGTGGAGTAAGCCTGAAGAAAACAAGCTACACTACTGTAGGACTGATACTCATCCTCTGTACAAAATGGCTTTTAAGATTGTTTTTAAATGCATATTAAGAATGCAATAAAGCCCCTGACATCCGGGTCTATTATAGGTTTTAGTGAAAACTAGAAAAGGCACACGCAACTCCAAAAATGTAAAATTAAAGAGCAAACTATTTATTAAGAGCAAATGCTTGAGAGTGTGGTTTTCTACTTTATTATTCTGTTATAGGTTTTACTGTAGAGGTTTGGTCATAGTAAAATAAAATAAGCAAAAGATGTCTAAGAAGAAAGATGTTCCTTTATGTCGATAATTAATAAAACTAAGAGACATTAATTATCCTAAAAAATAACATTCACAAACATATTGCAGCCCAGTGGTTTGATTCTGTCTGTTGCCAGTTGCCACTGCTGCATACACTGCTGTGAGCCTTATACTATCTGTATTATTTGGAGAATGGAACATAATCTTATCATAACAGTCCAACAGATCCATGACTGCCGTTTGAGAAGAAACCATGTTGCCCGTATCAGTGGAATTTGTTTACACGAGTGAGCCCAAAACATCCCCATCACAAAATCCGAATTAAGGACAGACTTGCACAGCAGTCACTTCCATAGGTTAAATCCAAGCAAGCCAAGCAGCTGCAGGAACAATGATTGCTTCCTTAATCTTGTAGGAGTCTGTTTTAATCTGTCAAATCCTCGATTCTAAAATATCAACAAACAGCTTAGCTAGTTGAGACCTACATTGCAAACAGAGTAGAGCACAAAAAGATGTTGGTATAGCGACTAGACGCATTACAGTAGGCCTACTCTGCAGGGGGGTGTCAGTAGCCTACAACAGGGGAGTGCATTCTCTGAGTAACGACGCGTGTAAACAAAGACGTCAAGTCTTCACTGTACATCCATCCATCCCATGTGTTTCCGTGTCATCTGAGATGTAAGTCCAAAATAAAAAATAAAAAACAATGCTACGCTACGCGAGGTGTCATTAATGAACTATTCACATCATATTCAAATGTTGTGAGAAAGTTAGATTAAAGGTATGGGGAGGAGATAGCCTATGTTTACATTGTCTACTCTGAAGTCGATGCCATCGCTGACATTTTGACTGCTGATAGTGTCCCTCTCTCGGATGAAAGTTCGTCATTATGGCCAAGTTTGAGCCACACGCTAGAGCTGCAAGTGCGCACATGTGCCAGCTAAAATTATTCACAAGTCATAATTCCCCATAGATATGACTAGTGTTTCTATGCCATATGCATTTAAGTGAGGACATTAAAGTGAGAGTAAAACCGTCAGAATATAAACGTATTTGACTGCAGAGAAATAGACCATAAGGCACCATTGATTATTATGCAAAATAATTGAAATTAGCGAATTAAAGCAAGAAAAACAAGTGAGGCTTCAGATCAAACATGTCATAACATGCATTTTTGTCACATGTCCATAAAGAAACATGATTAAGTTGTTAATGTCACATTTACTTGACTTACCAGATAGCCTATATGTAAATATCCGCACTGAATGTCCTTAATTTTTCAGCACACGAAAGAAGTCAAAACCGAAATATACTAGCCTACCGTTTGTGAGTCAAAAGATATGTTGTGCTGATTACACTACGTGCAACCACGCGCAACAGAGAATTTTATAAAGAATTGAGCCCAACCCACTAGGAGCCTGTCCCCCTGCTATTGGGCAATTCTACCATATTTTGTAATCGCTGCGTTGCGAGGAGTTGCATTACAAGTGATGACATAGCAACTGTTTCTAGCAATACCTTTGCAACTACGCCTTTTTCATCCGGGATTAAAACACTTCAGGTTTGGCTACGCCAGGCTAGTTGCCAGTTTCATGTTTAGAAAATACGTTTTACTGTATAGCTTACCGTTAATTGACCGATATGGCAGCGAAATGGAAATCAGGCCAAGCGAAGAAAAAAATGTATGCCTATTCAGCATGGCAGACGCACTCCCACTTTAAATGTTAGACCTATATATTTTTTAAAACAACTTTTAGTGTGAGTGATAAGACAGATGTGGGGCGTAGGCTACCTGTCATGCTTCATGTGCTGAACTGCTTGTTTCACACTGATTTCACTATCTCTGGTTTGAGTCATGAGCAAGCTCTCTCTCACCAGTGCTCCAACTCATTAATACATCTGTCATCTATTGGATATATTTAGTGTTATTTCTTCCATGGCACCATCAAACCCTTGTATGGGAATGTCCATGAGTAAACCCTCTGTTGTCATACAATGCCGCCTCTGTGGGTTACTAATGTGAGGTGCAGATAAGGAACGCATTCAGAGTGGAGGCGTTTAACAAGCGGCCACACTTAGGAGATGCATCACACACACACACACACACACACACACACACATTGCACACATCCACACCCTCTCTTTTATGATTATAGGCTACCGAGATAACTATAAATGTCTTAAACAGACTCAGGAGTAAAATGTCTCTAGATTTTCGTTTCTAGATCTTTCTAGAAGTCAATGATGATGTATTACTGAAGAGGAGTACGTGGCCCTGGCAATTCTTCAAATTTCCCTGTGATGACCCATTAATGTTGACTTGGGGGTCCAACACTAGTATTCAGAGAGGTCATAACACTCATGCATTCAAACCTTGAATTTCCCCTTGAGGATCAATAAAGTATCTATCTATCTATCTATCATACTGTATTTGAACTTTTCTTCTACATTTACAGCATATGAGCTATTGGAATGTGGGCCAAAGAGCGAAATTGGCGATAAGGGCAGCGGACTTTCACCTGAACTGATTAGTTGGTTTGTGTGAACAGAAAGGTCCCTCTCATGCAGCCGATGCTTCATCACGTACCTCAGGGTTTCTTTTCTCACATATACTGTAAGATATTCCTAAGCACCTATCTAAGGTATTTCAGAGTTCAAGGTGTTGAGTGCATCATGCTAGTGGTCAGAAAGTCTAAGACAAAGACAGAAAGTGTTGAAGTTTTGTGGAAGAGACATTTGAATTGGCATAATTTCTATCAACACACACATGGTGTTGGAACAGATTTTGGCAAGAGACTACATTCAGAGTACATTCTAGACTACATTCAGAGACTACATTCTCCGTATTGCTAGTCAGTGCATGAAAGTGATTCTGAAGCGACTGAATAGGCCTACATGCATTTAAAATGTCTCAGTGCAAATCAGTATTGCATAGCTGGCATCGAGATAGTCCAGCTTGTGTTGTCCTGCAAGTGCAAACACCACCTTGTTCTATTTTTTGCACCGCAAACACTGGCATCAAAGTTTTATGGTTGCATAGCGGTCACTGAACCCCCCCAAGATAGGAGATAGACCTTTCCACCTCGAAAGTTTTGTGACTGAAATTTCGGGGGTGGTGGTGGTGGTGGTGGGGAGGGGGCTTGGGAGAGAACAATAAGGGCAGAGGACAGTCCTCAGAACCCATAGTGACAACTCACACCTGTTACAAATGGCACAAATCAAGGAAAGATACAGGTGTGATTTAAAAGATTTACGGAGGGTTATAAATACTTTCTGGAAGAACTAACTAACAGTGAGTCCCACTACAATACTTCAAGTTAAAGTTTAAATTCAGTTTCATTGCGTGTTCTATATTGTTGGTCTGGTTTTGACAAATGGATGCCCTTTCCTCCATCTCTGTGTGTCATATTCACCGTTTTGAGTTCGGACGAAGTGTGATGTAATTTAGGAGCAACGTTAATGATTCAGACACACATGACTCCAGTAAGACTGGATAAAAGCAGCTAATGGGCGAGCCCATTGTGTGTCACAGGAACTGTAAATTCCTACCTTTTAGCATACATTATTTCACTTGGCTGTCATCAGAATGTTTTGCATGAGAATGTCTTTCCTTCTGTTGGGAGAAACTCATGGAGTGAGTTCATGTGTCTAGCTGAGCTAGACTGACAGAACATGATTGTATAATTTCCATAAAACGTCAAGTGATGAAGTGTTACCCAAAGAATGACCTTTAACCCTTGTGTTATCCTCAAATCTTACCGACACTCTTTATCTTTGGGGTCAATTTGACCCCAGCTAAATAAACCCTCAGAAAATGATTAGAATTCATATTGTTACCCAGTTTTTTTGTGACAGGTACTTAACAAGAGTGTAATAACCACCATCAAAAGCCCTACAAAACAATCCCACCCCCCCACACACACCCCTTTATGAACCTTGGAACCCTGGCTGGCAATATTGCCCATCCAGTGTCGGCAGCCCAAAGGCTTGCTGTTGCTTCCCCTTTTGACTTATACAGTCCTGCCAAAATGACTTATATGTAATGAGTACTTGTGCATGTAATAATGATAATAACAATATGTTTTCATACTATTCAAACAATAATATCCATAATGTGTCAAATTTTCATGTATCTTATGTTTCATACAGCTGGGGTCAAACTGACCCCAAGGAACATCAATGTACAAAATATTTGTACAGGACATTGAAAACATACTATTGTGCAAATTGTGAAAGTGAACCATATATTTTATGATGTTAAACGTTGCATGGGGTCAAATTGACCCCAAGGATAACAGGAGGGTTAATAGGGAACTAAATGATTCATGCCTGTACGACATGCCTGTGTAGCTTTCTAAAGTGTTGGTTCTGAATGTTAGTCATGTTCTAATTGAATTAAGAACCACCAAATAGAACCACTGGGTATAAGAAAATGTGGTTCAAGGGACTATTGTTCAACATGAAGGAGTGCAATAAGATGTTGTTATCTTTGCCAGTCAGGATTGTAAATGTTGGCAGATCAAGGGTATTGTGAAATAGCTGAAGGATGGTAAATAATAAACCAGGCAAAAAAAAACACAAGACTGCATCCTTTTCTCCGTCCTCAGGATGTTTAGATAATCTATTAACGCCGTACCAGAAAATGTAGGACAAGCGCTGTGAAAATCTCCGGACCATCTCTTGACACACATTTGCTTGTCAACATAGCTAGTGCCTTGCAATGAGTTATGCTAACATTTTGCAATAGTTCAGAATTGACCCACTCCATGGCCACCTTTCTTGCCATGAGAAGTTTTCTGTGGGGAGCTGAAGTACATCTGCACACTGAACTGTCACACAACTGTTGCATAGATGGTTTCTGGATAAATTCTTCAGTAAAACTTCTTTTAGTTCTTCTTCTTAGCAATCAACAAACAATGGCATTTGATATTGTTAAACACTGAGACCTGAGTACCCTGTCTGAGTACTTTTTCTTTTCTGTTATCTACAAATGACTCAAATGGGTAGGCCATAAGTCAGGATATGTATGACCAATGTATAATAATTTTAAGGATGCAACACTAAGTAAAATATGCTCTCTAAGAAGACATGCTACAAGAGTGTTCCAAGATCATACTTTAATCTTGCCAACCAATCTAAAATAACAACTGGCCCTCTTTGTTTGTGTTGATGTAAAAAAAGTGCTAAACAGTAATTAATGTCTTCACCCTAGTTACTGAATGACTTGATACACTTGCCAGACAAGTACTGATTGTTTTGTCTATAACAACTTGACCTTGTTTAGTCATACACAAAACCATTTTGAAATAATAAACCATTTTCCCTGAGTAATAAAAATGTTGTATAACAATGTGAAATGGTAGTACGAGTCCTATGTGACCTTAAACTTCAAATGAAACAATAATTACTGATATATTCATTTCTTTCTTTGCCATTACAATTGAATCAGTTTTCAGTCATCAGTTTTCTCTATTTGTTTTTTTTTTTTATTTGAACTTTTCAATAACATGCAATTCTTTCACAATGGTAGTTAATCCATTCCATGAAGGCCAATTGGGCCGGCGCTTATGTCCGGTTTCCATGGTGCTAAGCAGACGAGAGCCGTAAACTCCTCCTGGACAGGACACCAGTCCATCAGAGGTAACTCCCAGCAGAAGCTGGTACCTATTTTACAGCTTGGTGGGCTGAGACAACGCAGATGACGTGCCTTGTCCAAGGGCACAACGTGCAACATCAAGTCATCATCTGGGGCTTGATAACCGGGAGGATATTGATTTGGTATTTCAGACCAGAATGATTTTGTGTGTGTGTGTGTGTGTGTTTAGATACTACTAGGTGACCACTGGTAGAACTGGGCCAAGGTGATTGTACAAGCGTAGTTTGGACATAGGACTCCCAGGAAAAATCAATAGTGACCTCTGAGCAAACTCACTCACACTTTGGGAATCCACATAGTTTTGTGGTTGATGCTTGCGGGTTTCCATTCCCACCCATAACTGTTGCTGCTCATAATTTGAATGTCATGGCTTACCGCCATTCATTCAGTCCCAAGGGCTGTGGTTACCCACACTTGGTCTGTAACAGCACTTATATATAACAAATATGGATCACTCTCTCTCTCCCTCCCTCTCTCTCTCTCTCTCTCTCAAAGAATTTAAGGAAGAACTCTGAGCCCTCCCTCACAACCTGACAAACCTGGCCTGGCAGCAAGTAATGAATTCCTGTTACAGGTCATTGCGTTGTCAGATAAGACACTACCACTCACTGAAGTGGAAAATACCCCATTACCTAGATCTGTTATGTTTTTCTAGTGTCATAACCTTTGATTGGAGGTCTACCAGTTTACCAGAATAGCATTTCCTCCCCAGAAAGAGGGCTTGGTCACAACCGTCTGCATCCATAAGTGAAAGCATAACAACAGACATTTTGAAGCTGACAACAATATAAACCGAGATCTTACACTAACCTCCTCTTCCACACCAGATTAAGATCACTGAGTAGATAGGAGGTAAGCCTCTGAAAATGCTGTAAAAGACAACATCACAATGAGTTAGTTTTTGAATTTGTTATCTAAAGAGCAAATTAAAGTTATTAAAAAGTGTGTCTGGAGCAAGCTTATTTATCTTGCCAGGTATTGGAGTGTTTCGGAAATGGCTCTCGTCTCGAATGCGCTCTTTTAACATGTATGGAGAGTACAACTTCATAGGCCAGTTGGAGCCTAAATGAGACTTCTGAGTAAATTCTGCAAATGTAAATGCATAAAGCATCCAAGTCCTCATCGTTGTTTGTGTCACGTTATAGAAGAAGTAGGCTAGAATGACAGAGAATGCCGAATGAAGCTTCAATGCTCTCTCCCTGACATGACAACCAAAGACTGAATTCGGAATCAAAAGTTCATCTGAGCAGCAGGCCATCGTGTATCAATTAAAGGGGTAGAGCCCTTGTGGAGGGAGTTGAACAAGGCAAAAATAAAAGCACTTCATCCCCACTGAGTCTCAGGTGGAGGTCTGTCGTTGTTGTTACTCACACAGGAAGAGCAGGCCGGAATCTCAGATGAAAACAAGCACATGTGTAAACACACCATGTCTTCTCCAGAACAGCTGGACCAAGAGACATTGCAGATCTCATTGTCCTAGCAGGGGGCATCGGGGGGATTGGACTGTAGAACTGCCGCCAGGAGAAAGGTTATTAGGGGGACAATTATGCAACCGCCAGTGCCCGCCCGGACTGGTCGAATGGTCACTCACCTCCAGCATCAAGGGGATGGGGGTGGGGATGGGGTGGGGGGGTATCAAAAACTATGAAGTTCTCCATAGCCTGCAGAGTGGATGTGTGGAGAGAGATCTTAAGGTCTGAGACACACGTGGGAGTGGTTCAATTGTTTAATGGGGGCAATGGTAAATGGTCAGGCTATATTTCAACTGAGAATAAGAAATGTCTCACTATGAAACTACTTGTGAAGCATCAGAGTTTCCACTGTCCAGAATATAACATGTCTGTTGCTAATGTTTAGTCCAGCAACTACTGTACCGTATAACAAAACACCAGAAACTTAGGACAGATGCCCCATAAAAGACGGTTAGAGTCTGTTAATCATTCTGTTGATCTTATCCCCGACACTCATGTGATGTTTGGGTGATACCCCCCCCTTATTCATCATCATAATATCACTTGCAACAAGGTTGTAAATCAAAGGTTATTCATTATCAGATGTGAATTAGCCTATAGTTAATCTGACCATTAAAAGCTGGTCAAATAATGATTCTTACTTTTATTTTTATGATTATTTATTTGACCTTTATTTAACTTTGGAAAAATGCAGTCATGACAGACTAACAGACACAAGCACATAGCACAAGTATGAAACTCATTAAGGTGACAGAAAAATTAAACTAACAAAATGCCAGTTATCATGACTTTAGAAGGATAAAGCAATTATCATAAGGAAATTCGAAAACGGTATAGGGAACTATTAAATAACAGCTAAATTAATATTATATATTAATTAAGCTAATTATTTATATAATTATATGTATTTTTTAAAGATATACTGGAGTTGTTTAAGTTCATTGTTGTTGAAGGCTGCAGGTTATTGTAATCCGTCAAAGCTGTTACATCATCAAACTTTCAGGGTCTTGTGAATCAAAAGAGATTTATTGTTGTTCTCCACAGATATATTTTACATAAAGAATTTCATGTAGTGCCAACAAGTATCCAATCCAAAGATGCCATGAGTTTAACAGTGCATGTGACTCTACAGGAAAGAAAACCTTGATGATTTCTTGTGGTGTCAAAGCATCATTTGACCAAATCACACAATCACATTCCTCAGTGGCTTGGACATGAATGAACTCCGCTCACTCAGAACACCATGCACTCAAAGACGTGCAAATATGCACAGCAGTCCTTAAGAGGCAGCCATAAACTGAATTCTTGGAGGGAAAAAACTTCCAAATGATGATTAACTTTAGTACACCAGGTCTACCCTGGAATAGCCAATACTACAGACCTATGGGCGAAAATCCATACTGATTGATAACAGAGAAGTGGAGGGATGTTTGTGAGTATGTGTGGATATGTAGGCTAAGCCTGCTATTTCCTACTGTAGCCTATAGCCTGTTTGAGATATATATATATGTATATATATATATATATATATATATATATATACATATATATATATATATATATATATAGAGAGAGAGAGAGAGAGAGAGAGAGATGTGTTAGTATGTCTTAGTATAAACCTTTACACATTCTTTGTCAGAATAGACTGATTCAACTCAGATTTCTGTTTGATGCTTCGTTTATTAAGCAGCTCATACAAGTCCATTAAGGCGAGGAAGTTCCTCTGACATTGATCTGAAAAGGGTCAGTGCAAACTACATGAGGATTGCAGAGGTTTTCCTGAACTGGTAATCGCCCTACGCAAGTTTGTTGTTGTCGTCTCTCTTACACTACGGTCGGTCATGTGCTGAAGGCGTGTCCCGGACATGATTCTCTACATGTCTTGAGGAAGACGTGCACAACGTGACTACTTTGTTGTGGGGCGGGGCACTTTCCCCTCGCCTTAGTTCAGCAGCCATGTGTGAACAGTTCAACATTTTACGATGCGGTCATCGCGTTTGTTTGTGCAAGATTGTCGTACTTCTTCGATAGTGAGGGTTTGGAGTGAAAATGGATACGTGGAAAACACCTCGTATGCTGTGTGCACTTGGCTAGTGCGAATTTTATGATCAATTTTGAGGTTTTGACAGTTATGTGCCAGTAGTCTATGATACAGTAGACTACCTGAATGGTCACAAACAGTGAAATATATGCTGACATTGCAGTGAATGTGTTCTTTATATGGGAACAAACAATAATGGCTATATAAACTAAATGTGGTAGGTAGGCTACATTGGCCAGGAAACTGAACGGAGTCAAGCGAAACTGCTGCATGCGTGCTGACCAAAGATTCTAGAACAGAGCTCCGCTCTACAATATTTGGTGCGGACTCAGGCTCTGGGCTACACAAGCCAGAGTTACAGTAGCCTAGGCTACGTGTAACAGCGTATAAAGGAAATGACGCAGGCTCATCACCATTTCACACTTCTCCAGTGTCTTGCGTTGGCCTGCACGTTACTTGCTTGGACACAGCCCACCGTGAGCCTGCTTTGTGAAATTGGCTAAAATCAGAAGGGAAAAAAACTGAAAAAGGGGGAGCCTTAGACAAATATAGCCTAGATTAGCCTTTATATCTTAACTATATAATATGAAAGGTGCATACTGGTAGAGTCAACATTTGACATACAAATGTCAGACCAGACATAATAGACTACTACTATGGACAAACATATTGCTAAATTTAGTCTGTTTCTTTTCCCTTATGGAGGTTTGAAGACTGTTATTTAAGTATAATCTGCTGATTTATTTGACTGTCAGACGATATCCTGTTTATTCTGGAAGCAGGGAGAAACAGAAGTGTAACATTCTAAATATACAGCGCTCACATCGACCATGTGGACTTTAACACTGTGTGGCCCACCCATGTAAAGACAGCAACAGAATCTTGCATAAGTGAAACTGTTACATTACAGCTATGCATATTGCACACAGCCTGCTAGTTGGTGTGGTTCATCTTTGGAAAGGTTTTGTCTAGCTATGCTATGGGACTACAACTAAAGTTGTAGGGGAGTCAGTGCTGTACACGTTCCATGTCTCAGACAGTCTGCCTGGCTGGAGAAGCCCAGATGCAGCTGTGTTGACATTAGCCTGCCATTCCCCTGGGTTAAAGAAAGCATATGCGTGCAAAACTGCAAGATCAGGATATTTAGTGCAGGTTTTCTTACCAGATCCTTTCCCCATGCATGCATTCACCATTCATCTCTCCTTATGTATCTGTCCAGTAATAATGATTAATTGTTTACTGTTTACATATGTTAACGCTTTATTTAAGAATTATAGGAGATTGGCCGGTGAACTTGCTGGTTACTCATTCATTAAAAGATTATCCTTTCAGGTGAGATGATGGAGACATTTCTCAGAAAAACTGCAGTCACTCTAGTCACTGCAGTCACTTATGGAATTCATTGTTATGGATTATAAGGATATGAAAAAAAAAAAAAATGTGGACGTGTTTTCCAGGATTACCCAGCATCTTACGTATGAGTTACGTTATTTCATGTAATTCATTTCTCAGGATCTGTAAACATTTGGGACCAAACATAACCCTTGATAGATTACCCATCTGGCTACAACACAAATTTCATCAGGAATACCATGCTTTTTTGACTCTGAGCAAAAACATATCATGCTATATTGCATGCCTATGATACAATATACTGTGCCATCCTTTGTACAAGTAGTGGGGGATAATAAATTAATAATTTATTGGAAAAAGTTTCAGATCAGCAAAAACAATGGAGAATGCAGGAGGAGGAATCCTCATGTGGTCTGTGCTGCCCCCCGTCAAAGAATCACATGGGTCAGTCTAACTGAATGTTTGCCAGGCTCTTTCAGTAATCTCTGCTGATCAGTTAGTGTGTGTGTGTGTGTGTGTAGGGGGGGGGGGGGGCTGTCTTAATCTAGGGCAGTCGTCAGTAATCCTGTCCAGTGGAAGAATGCCGTAGGCAGCGAGTGCTGACAACGCCAGCCTCAGCTCCCACACGTGTCTCCTGACAAGCTTTTGTCCTAAGACTGTTGGTGCCCTGCATAGTGGCCTCTTCAGTGCCTGGCCAGCATATCATACAAGTGTCACAACAATGCCCACACTGTGATTGTATGTCTTGCACAGGATCTTAAAAACACGAAAAATTGAAGTTTACAGTTTATCAATTTTATGTGGTTTTATTCTGTTGCTAAAGACAAACCCAAATACATTCAGCAAGTGGCATCTCTGTCTTTACAAATCTGAATCTTTGATAGTAGTCGACAAAAGTATCACAAAAGTGCTATCCCTGAGACAATAAAACTTTGCTTGATGTAGAATACCCCATCAAAAATGTGTGGATTTAACATGGGGTTATTTTAAGACAGCATGGAGGATATCCGCATAGGAGAGGGGAAAAGGGAAGCTTTTTTTCCGAAAGGCTGCAGATAAGCATTTGGGTTAAGGCTAGAAAACAAAAAAAAATAACACTTGCATATTAATCCATATCCAAGCAAAACCCATACTCATCTCACATACATGATTCTCTGTAAAACTCTCCCAACAGTTGGTATGATGCCACGTGTGATGCATTTTTTGCTCTGTTAATAGAGTCTCCCGCCACCCAGTGTTCACTAGTTGACATTGCCATATCGCGACTTGGAAAAGCTTGGATTTGAGGTGGGCGCCACCTTATGGTTCACTGTTGGAGAACCTCATCGCCGGATGCATATACTCAGTGGCGGTTCTAGGATTTTTCTGAGACAGGGGCCACAAAGGGGCCACATCATACACTGAGGGGCCAAGAACCGGTCAACATCCATGCACAGAAAATCCCTTGTTCAGTAAGTCCGTGGTGTAGTCTATGTGATATGCAAGACTATGCAGTATACCCACTTAAAAAGCATCACCATCTCAGTATACCCACTTAAAATAGGCAAGGAAAGGTATTAACATTTAGGGTTGATCACAGTATACCCACTACAGCTAACTAGACTACACCACAGCAGTAAGGTGCATATATTTCACCAGTCTCACCTTTTGCTAAAAAACTAAAAAGCCAATATAAATCTTTTTCCCATTTATTTATAATGTGCATTGAAAACACAATATATAAAACTAAAATATAATAGACACTTCAGCGGAAATGCATTGATATTTTAAACACAAATCATACATCATATTTGTACAATCATATTCATTTTTGTTCAATTGGATAAGTTTTACTTCAACTCTTTTCCCTTTTGTTGATAAGAGAAACCACCTTCACTGCCAGTTTGCATACATTTAAACAAACAAACAAACAAACACACACACACACACACACACAGCATGTGAGCAACAACTACATCATATTTACACTATTTTTTTTTTCAACAATTATTTTTACAATGGTCTGATTTGGAATGGTCTTTGAATCACCGTCTTGCTTCCAGTTACAAAAGTCTGATTCTGATTTGAAGACAGACGATGGGGAATTTGGAAGCGAAAAAATTATGGAAGGGGTAGCAAAACACTAAATATGGAATACTCCAACCATTTGAAGTATTTGTATTAGAAGTCATTTAGTGGCCTCTTCCTATTTCCATGCTGTATCTTGCGGAATACCTTTGGTTGCACAGAACCAGCTGCTCTATAATGGGAAATGTCTGGAGAGAAAGAAAATGAAACAAGTTTGAGTAACTTCATTGTTATTAACTTTCATAACCCACTGTCAACCTTTTTACTTTTTCAACACCTACCTTTAATGTCATGATTACATTATATTAGTGGTGTGTAAGTCTAGGTGCCTTTCACTTTAAGAAGGAGAGTAACTTGTGTCCTTGTCTGTAGTAGGCTATTATTTAGAAATGAGATGTGCATGAGGATGTAAGTCAGGATGTTTGCTGTTTGATTAATTAAAATAAATATTGAAAAAACAAACAACTTGAAGAGAACCTGTCTTGGATCGCAGGAGTGTCATGCAATGTTAATTTCTGGTGAGCACTTGACAAGCAAACATGACGTGAGCTTACTGATGGCTAGAAGCAGGGGTGGCGCCAGCATTTGAAAACATTCGGGGCTTAGCCCATAGAATCTAAACAGCACTGTCAACATGGCGTTTATAAAATAAATGACAAAATATGCTCACTGTAGTGGCAACAGGAAATAGCATCGTACCATTAGGAGCAGCTATGCTTGGTGACTGGTGGTTCTGAAGACTGTGGGTTAAAGTCACCAGCTCCAATCTGAGCCTACGCCATCCCAGTCTGTAGGTGAAACACAAATGTGTGTCACAAAATCCATACTTGTATTCAGCATGTCGTCTAGCAACTGTAAAACCAGTTAACAATAAAAAAAATAATATAAAGCTTGAGTGAATAGGGTAGAACATTTAACCAATTTATCTCAATGAAACTCTACTTTGAGACAGAATTCATGCGAAGTCCATGAATCAAATAAACTCAGAATAGTGGTTAATAACTTTGCAATGATAGCTCACATTAACTCCACAAAAACGTAGTGTTAGCTAACATTACCCCTCAATTAAGCTTGCATTCTCATGAGATTTAACGTTAATGTTAGCAGCTGCTAAACCTTTGTAATGTAATGTAATGTTATGTTGGACCCCAAACAAACAGGATGTCCATTTCTCTGCAGTGCCATTTCATATAACGCCATTCAAAAATGTCATACATTAATGTTAACCTGACTCTCATTAATGTTACCTTACCATGCATAAAATCTATCAGCATGCCAACAATGAATTCAAACCTGAACTCAGGTAACCTAACGTTAAGTTAATGTTAACAGTTCACTGACTAAGTTACATTAGCAGCTTGCTGCTGCTTCATAATTTAATTGACAAACCTAACAGCAACAAATAAACGTCCTTTTCAAATGTTAATGTTAACTCACATAGCCTAGATTTGTGACTCAACAAGAAACTTCTGTGGAGGATGAAACGCTGCCATTGATCGGTTCTTCACGCTAGCTGATACTTTCGTTAGCCAAATGTATCAGTTCTTCACATTAGCCGAGAGTTCTCTGGTTAGGCAAATGCAGAGCCATAGAGAGAAATTTCTCTCTATGCTCTGGCCAAATGTATTCTTTCTTTCGTGCACAGACCAGCAGTTCTTTGTGTGCTTTAGCTTTCAAGCTTCAAAAGGTGCATTACTGCCACCAGTTGTTTGGGAATGGAAATGCATCTCTGATCATCGTTCTCAACAAGTTTGACATTTATTGATGATTGACGGTACAGGGGCCATTCAGGGGCCAATGAAATTTCAGGTGGGGCCAGGGCCCCTGTGGCCCCGCCCCTGGATATACTGTATATGTTCACTTTCCAATGCTGTCTCAAGTGCAACCCTATTGCCTTAGCAACATCACTTTCAGTACAAAAAGATGCTCTGAAAAGCAAAGGTATCTGTGCGACTTTCCTGGCCTGCATGTTTATTTGATCTCTGTGTTTAGTGATTAGGGCAAGCACCATACAAAATGTGTACAGCTGTGAGGTGCACAGTACTGAATGAATTTGGACATGAGGAAGGGGACAATCAAAAGGCTATTATTGTAGGCACTAGCAAATAATTAGTATCAACTTATTATTTGAAGGACAAAACTGTAATACATGAGTTTTCAAAACCATAATGCACTGAATCTTTCATAGAAATGAATAGGCTACCCCAGCATGTAAAATTCATGTGTGATGTTTAACAAAATACAAAAGTTTCCATGTGTTTCCATAAAAAAGTGGCTTCCAGCTTCATGTTATGTATGTTTGTAGATTTGATGAATCGGTCCAGTTAATCTCAGTATTACCATAGGTTTTTCTTAATGTGCACCATTTGTGTGTGTTATTTCTGCTGTTAGGCCTTACAAATGTAGAACCAAACCATTACTGTAGCTGGATGTGTATCTCTGGGGACATCCATCTTTCATCACTCCACTCTCACACCCACTCCTACAGACTACAGATAAGAAAGAACACTCAGAAGACATACACACAAGATTACACGGTCACGATTGTTTGGCATTCGTTGAAGAAGTCATAGGCTATACGAATAAGACTAATCAAACCAATCTTTGAAACACTAACACAAAATTAACCATGATGTAAATCTAAATCAAACTATTCTCAATTTGACTTGATAGCATTATGCAGCGAGTCATCTAATTACTATTCGTATTCTGTTGTGCACGACACAGCAACTGATCTCTATCGGTACATGGAAATAGAATTACCACGAGATTTACGCAAATGTGTTTTATTGCAAAAATAAAAACAAAAACCCATACACTGCAGACCATTAAAGCTAGGGTTAGTAGGGTTCGTCACATGTCAAAAAATAACATACATATAAAAAAAAAAGACACCTGTAGGGCATTCAGTCATGTTAGGCTTTGGGTTAGTCGATAGTAATGATAATGCATGCATTGATCAGAAAATAGCAACATAGACATTGAAATAAACCGGCTGAGTGCATCGTTATGACTAAATGCATACTAAGATCAATCAAAAACTCCTCGAATCAAACGTATTCGCGCCGAGAGACCATCTCTTCAGAGCGAGCATATGTTCGTGAAAAAAGGGAGATCCACCTGCCGCGGCATACACTACGTTTGGAGGAGACAGACGCGCTCTTTTGCAGAGCCTTCCGGTGTCCAGTGTGTACCCATTGCGCATCGATTCACGTGGGTCATATGCCAATCCCCCACACTGTGGGTGATTCTGAAGGTCACCCACTGAATAGTCTCTGAATGAAGGCGTAGGTTTGATAGTTTCTCTTCCAAACTTCAGCGAATAGACACAATTCTTGCGTAAAAAGTTCACATCTCCAGTGTCATCGGTTGGTAAAGAGCGGATCTCAGGGTCTTTCTTAAGAAGTGATTCAATGGAAAATGAACTGTTGAAATTCGAAGAGCGTTTGTCCTCCAACACAGGTAGTTGTGTTTCTGCCAACTTGAGGCTGGTCTTCATAGCGTTGGACTCTGCTGGAATTCTGGAAGACAACCCTGTTAGAATATCCCGCGTACCGCTGAAATGGCGTCGAAGCATCTTCGGTGTGATCCGACTCTCGTCGACTTTCCAGTAGTTCCGTCTTGCATTCGGGTAGTCAGGGTTCACCGGAACCTACCATCAGATATAATAATTATAAGTCATTAATCAGGTCATATGAATTGAAGCAACTCTAATAAAAATTAAATGCATTAATTAAATTAAATTACATTAATTAGCAAATAGCTTACCTTAACAAAGCAGTCGTTGGATGACAAACAAACTCGGACGTTATTTTCCAGACCCTTTCTTTCGCCGGAGACAAATGCACTCAAACTCTCCATCAGCTGTTGAGACAAATTACAGCAAATTGTAAATTTGTGCGAGGCAGAGAAAGAAACTTCAGTTCTCCAGAGTCTGTGAAGTTGTAAACGTACCTGTCCAAATGTTAGCATCTTGTTTGGAGAGTTTTGAATTACATTCGCAATTAAACCAAGATAGGTGCTATACTTCTTCGAATATCGTTTATATTTCCTCTGTGGTGTCCAGGTGGATTCCTTCTTCAGAACGGGCGGTCTCTGTGTTTGTTCCATGTTGTGGTGGATCAGGCAATCACAGA
This sequence comes from Alosa sapidissima, assembly GCF_018492685.1. Lineage (NCBI taxonomy): Eukaryota > Metazoa > Chordata > Actinopteri > Clupeiformes > Clupeidae > Alosa > Alosa sapidissima. The sequence continues at coordinate 15,662,347 of NC_055977.1, forward strand.
CAGCAGCAGTAAGACAAGTTTGAACTCTGTGGACTGAACTTGTGTGTAACCCTGGGTTTATATTCCTCCATGTAGATCAGACCAATCAAAGGTGTGCATTCCACGTTAAGTGAATGCTTTTCATGCAACGAAAGGTGTGAAACGCCGATGACCAGGTGGGCATGCCCAGTAGGTAAGATGAATAGTTATATTGTGTTTAAGTGTTCTTTCGGGAATATCTTGGTTAACATTTCCATGTAGAGAGGTAACGGGCTAATTTGAAGTAATTGCAGCTTTAAAATGGAGAAAGCAGTCTGCAAATAGGCCTACTGCAACATGCAAAATGCTAGATAGTCTGTATGATGTATTAGGCCTACCCCTGGATGCGTAAAATAAATTCCATACTGTCTGGTACTTTCACATTTTTCAACAGACATGTATTCGGTTACTTTTGCCATACAATTTGATAAGAGTGCAGGGAACAAAACTAAAATGGTTAATGAGCATTGGGCAATCAAAGTCTGTCTGATGTCATCTGTACCCTATAGTGGTTGCGTAAAATTTAATTTTATAGCGCCTGGTACTTTCAATTAACTTAACATAGAAGAATTGATTTGATTAAATGCACAGTGAAACATGGTAGAATACAGAAAAGCTAAAATGGTTAATGCGCCAGTGGTATTTTCTGCCGAGGGAAGCCTGGCTTCCCCTCACGTCAGACAATCGCTGTTGTAAATACAATCTACAATTGTAAATAAAACATGTAGGCCTGTTTAATCGTTTTTACGGTTTGGTTAATTCTTTATGTGCTGTCATCTCCCGTTTTCAATGTGCACTGAGAAACAAGGTCTGCTATGCCATATGAGTTGCATTAGGTATTAGAACATCTAGCATTCACCAAACTAACATTTAAATTCATCATGCATTGAAAATTGATTGATTGATTCAAAATGTAGTGCTAAAAGTTAAGCAAGTCTATGTGAATTCCCAAAACCCCACAGAAATTCCTTTTTGAATTGCTAATAGTTATTTAGGGTTGAGTTTGATTGTCCACTATTAGGTGATAATGAGGAGTCTAGCATATCGAACTGTAAGGCAGACAGCCTTTGCCTTTGTGTAAGTTCTTAATAAACATTTTAAAGCAAACATGTCATGTCAGTTGTTCTAAGATAGAGACATTAAAAATTCTGGAGCATGTTGCACTTATGTAGCACTTATGTGTAACCATGACTCTGTTGTCCATTGCTTCTAGAAAATGATACTGCACCAGTGATGGGAATTACTGACCATGGGACATAGCTTGTCCAGATTTGGTCCGATATTTGGGTGAGGGACTATAGGCTGGTGCCCAACCATTGAAACCATGTGGAAGATTTTTCATACAGATGGTAGGAAGATATCTGCAGAATAGCTGGACATATGTTTTTAAAAATAAGTTTGTGGACAACAAACAATCTGCTAGATTCAGCAGAAAACCCATAGACTAAACAGGCTAATGAAACCTCCCTGCATCTCCCCCTCTATCTATATATCTATATTACAGCTAACATTTGATTATGATGAAGTTCATGTTGGGTTGAATTTAGAACCCATTGTATTTGAAAAACACATGCTGTTTTGATTAAATCTTTGGGTCTGTTTGCCTGCTGTGAATTCCTAACATTCCACACTAATTGTCATGAGAGATCCTTTATAGTGAATGCACTGCACAGTCCTGAGGAGGTGAAAATGGGTGCCATTGCAGGTCTGTTTGAATACCCTCAAGAGCTGAAGAGCTATGCATGTATAATCTCATGGGGGTAGGGGGGACAGGCAGGAGCTGGAGCTCACACAACCTCTACTGGTGGTTCCATTGGCTCTGATGACTGCAATTTGACAAGCCAAAAGCTAGTGATAAAGAAAGATTGATCATTATTCCTGCTTCAGCACAACTTTTGGAGAACATTTTCAGCTCATACATATATCATCAACCATTGATCATCCATGCTTTGGGCTTGTAATACAGGGATCTGTGCACATTTGTGGTCATCTTTTCTAAAAATTCTAGCCTGGCTAACACCAGAGTTAATTTTCTAACAGGTTTGTTATGGGTTCACCCAGGCTACACACATCTTAAAACCATAAGAAGAACCCCTCTGAAATGGAGCTTGTTGACTTCCATCAACTAAGATACACGGGCCTGTCACGATAGAATGCATATTCTAAACTGATATATTTGTTTACACTGTGTATACATCATGGGTTTTAAGTGAATTTTAATTAAAACAAAAGAAAATATATCTGCACACTGTGTCGAAAGCTCCCAGGTTAATGGTGGGTGATAGACAACGTTTCGACCACTCAGACCATTCACTTTAAGTGAATTTTAACAGAAAATGTTAGAGAAGTCTGCAGCTTCTTGGTCATGTTGAGGTTCAACCAGTGTTCGTGTTCTCTTGATCCCCACAGGGCGGCGCTCCGACGTTGAGCAGTCTTTCAGGGGCAGGAACCACATTTGCACCAAGATCAGTCTGCCAGAGCAATCACATGGGCAGAAACTTAGATATTGTGTTTGACAGCCGCCGTTGTTTCAGTTGCCTGAGGAAAGACAACGCCGGTAAGTTATGGCTTTTCAGATGTGTCAGCAAAGTGAATGTCAGTGTCTTGTAGTGCTAGCCTATTCAAAATGTAACATACGCGTTGGATAGACTTGATGCGCGTCGCAAGAGTTTGGCGTCTCGCTTAAACTGGTTTCATAGGCAATTTCATCAAAACTTGTGAAGTTAATCTGAGATGCTTCACCCGTGGTGGTATAGGCGTTATCCCAAGCAGCCAACTAAAACCTACATAGAGGTATTTTAATTCGTCTGGTTAGAAACTAACGTTAGTTTAATGACGAAAGTAGTCGCACTGTTGTCAAAACCAAGAAGTAGTTTATTCTGCTTTCTCTTTTACATTTCCTCTTTGATTATAGACTGCGTCAGGGCTTTTTAACGTGAACTATAGGCTAGTAGCCTAAAATAAACAGGTCAGATGAGAAGGTTGGGAGGCTCAGAATCTGATATTTTGCATTATTGGGTTAGTGTTTTAAACAGGGTTTCCTTTGCTGAATACAAAGGTTATCACAACTTTTCATGAATGGCGAAATAGTAAAATAGTGACAAATCGGAACGTCCGATTCCGGTGTTGCAGCATCATTTCTTGTAGTTTATCATGCTCACTTAACTGTGATGGGGACTTTGTGGGAGTGACGCTTTAATTGACTGTATTAAGGTCGTGGAACCTTTATGGATGATAAATCCAATGACTTAATTATTTAAGTGTTTTGCGATTTTACACATGCAGTGTAAATTCTCTGGTACCGTGTCAGAGATAACACTTGATGAAATCTTTTTATGAGCTAGTGGTTGGTAACATGTGTAGTGTAGCCTACATTTAACATGTTGAACTAAAATACGGCATGAATGTCCTTTGCTGTCCCTGTTTTTAAAGAAACATTTCAATCAAACAAAAAGAAAATACATACGGGGTCGTACTTAATTTGCCAGGTTTAGGCTTTTAAAAAGTAAATGGGTTTTGCTGCAAATATGACCTCTAACTGCTATGAAAACTGGTAGAGAAACAGGCCTAATCACTGTAATCAAACGACTTTTTAAATAACCAAAGCTGTTCTGCTTTAAAAATATTCCAGCTTCCATGAGTAAGTGAAATGTACAAAGTCTGTAGTGACTGATTGATTAAGCATATTGTTTTTGGTGCATCATACCTGAAAAAGCGTGCTGCATCTTGTGATCATGATGTCAATGCTAATTTTGTCAAGTGGCCTATCTGAAATTACATTGTTTGTTTAGGAAAGTGTTAAGAGTAACTGCCTCTAAAGAGGTTAATTTGGGTGGAAGCTTGCAGTGTTGGAACTTTTTTCCCCTTCTTCAACACACAGCAGTTAATGAGAAGGCTTGCATGAAAATTATTATATACTTTCACCACAAGAGGGGTCTTGAAGCATTCCTCCTTTTTTTTTGTGGAGAACTGAAAAAAGGCAGTGCATTCTCAGGGCTGATGTGAATTCAACAGAGCTTCCCTCAAGAGGACCCCCAAATAAATACTTCCACATGACCTCCTGTTCCCGTGCCAGAAAAAGCGCTCTCGCTCTCTGTGCGCAGAGTGACGTTCTGGACTTTGACTAAACTTGCGATAGTTTGCAGACTGACCCCAACTCCGGGGCTCCCCCTCGGTCAAACAGGCGTTCTCATTTCGCCCATCTTTAAGGAAAGACTCTCAAAAGCTGAAGCTCAAGATATAGCATGAGAAAATGGTTCAGTTTTGCACATGTTTGGAAGGGATCAATACTGCTCGCTGCTCCTTGCTTGTAGCAACATCCGCAGTTCTGTTCCCCTTAATGACTTGAACTAGCTGAGTAGTGTACTTCTTTTTAAAGTTTTTAAAGCTGTCTGCTGCAGAAAAGAGTTTAGGGTGGGAATATGAATGAAAGAATCTCACTGTTAGTTCTACTGTGCTTTTTTGTGCACCCTGTTGAGATGTGGGGAGGAGTATTTCAGTCACATACAATCCGTACTTCCCAGTATCATGCGGATGGCATAGCCCATGTTAACAGTGAATTCCTTCATTTCTTTATTACTACACACAGTAGATTAATTGTCAGCACATTTTAATGTGGAATAGAATTATAATTAAATGTAAAATGTCAAATTAGAGTTGATAAGCTGTATAAGAATAAAGAATAAACAATTACCAAATAGGTTACTGTCAACACATACAAATAATAGTCTGTACTATTAGGCTCAGTATATTTTGATATGGTAACCAACCAAAGGCCTTGCATTGAAATGATGATGACAATGATGTGGAGTTTTGGTTGGACGTTTGGTTTGGTTGGAGAGTTGCTTTTCAGGAGTTCGGAAGCCACGAGAGATGTAAAATTGTGTAAACATGACTAATGGCATCCCCCTACACACACACACACACACACACACACAATTCTTATGATCCTTATCCACCTCCATGGAGAGAGATTAAATAAACACACTCCCTTCGTTGGCTTTGAAGGCCTTGCCAGAACAGATGAGCATCTCAACAATACTTGACCCAAGACTGGTTTGAGGTCACAAGATGGGATGTTGATAAACAGTTGTTAGCCACACACAGAGAGTGATGGCATTGGTAGCTGTCATGCTAGTGGCGTGACTTTCCCCCCTGAACGTGCTTTGATCAAACTGTTGGTGCAGAGTTGCACGTAGTCCAATGCCCGCTGCGCTTTAATCAGGGATTTTCATGAAATACATTCTTCATGTCTTCCTCTGACTCATGGATGTGTTTATAAATCAATAGTCCTGAAGGACGGGGTTGGAACACAAGTAAATAAACATGAGTAACATACAAGCCCACCAGATCTGTGATTAATGTACAAGCTTGCAATGTGGCTGTTGGAGTCAGAAAGCTAGTGACTAAGGTAACGTTTCAATGTAAATAACATGAAAAGCAAAACAGTGTAAATCTTTGGTGTGAGGGCCCCATTTTATACTTTTATCTGTTGATGTAGTATCCAACGTTCAAAGGCATGGCAACTGTTTTTCCCGAAAGTGATCTAGGACTATGACATATTCTGGTTTTAAATACCCATGAACAGACAATGTTAATTAAACATTAGTTGATACATATAGTTTGAAATAACTTTCTTGACATATAGTCAGAAAGGCATCCTGATATACAGAATATACAGAAGATTATGGCAAATAAGAGAAAACAACTTACACACACACACACACAGTTACGGCACTGAAGGGATGATAAATTGACTAGCTTCTATGTCCATCTGGCCAACAGCCATTTATGTTTCCAGAGGATTTTAGACACACAGAATTACAGTGAGGTTTCAGTATGGATATGGAAGGGTTAATACCTCATGTATTTAGAAAGCGATTATTTCTCCTTCCCAGCACTGCTCCAGGCGATCGTCTCAAGGCAGTAGTGTTCATAGTAACCGTGCTGACTCTTGAGGTTTAGCTTTAGACATGTGCCACTGAACTGCTCAACAGTTGTTGTTTCCAGAGAGGAATCAATGCGAGCGACCCTAATTGACTCAAATCTGACCAATAATAATTCTGGGTAGCATGTCCCTTAATCCTCCCTTCAGGAGAAAAGCCTGTATTTGACTTGAAGAGGTCCAGCATTAGTTGCCATCAGGGAAACAATAGGCATCCTGTTTTACTTACCTGTCCCCAGTCAACTGCCTACTTGCCCTAACTAAACACCATTATCCCTTGTCTACCTTGACTGGCATGGTTGAAAGTGTGCACACTGATATCTGTGAAATCCCCCCACTGAATTGTCTCTTCAAGTAAAACTTGTATATTTACAATAAAACTATGTCTATATATATATATATATATATATATGTGTGTGTGTGTGTGTGTGTGTGTGCGTGCTGGGGGCCTTGTTAAGCTCTAAGCCCCACTACTCTCAGATCCTATACTAAGAATTTCCACCAGTGGAGATGTTTAATCTGCACCCCACCTCAGCTGACTGATGGGCTTTGTTGCATCTGAGTGGTCTTTGCCAATCGGCAAAAGGGCAACGGGTGCAAACATCTATACAACTCACCCCACTGCTTCTCCAAGTATGGAAATGACTCCTGAATTGCTTTGTTGTGAAATAAATGCTAAGAAATACCCGGCAATATGTTTGTAACTGGTTTAGCCAGATTGAAATATTTCGAGCTGCAGTTCAGGTAAGTAGGTCAGATTTTTTCCCCCCCTTTTGGTTTCTTAGTAAAGGCAGGAACCTGCAATGTCAGCTCCAGCGCTGAGCTTTTACGGGAGATATTTGATCATGTCTTGGCTGTGTTTGCGACTGTCATAACAGGTTGCGTATGTGAGGGGGGAAGGGAAGGCAGCCTACAGGGAACATGCATGGTGTCAAAGTTGGAGAAGTCGTCAGGGTGATGAGACTTGTGGATTAGGTAAGAAGCTGTTCTGTAGAAGAGGTTTCCCTGGAGCATTGAGCATCAACTCCCCCAACTATAGTTAACCCCTCACTTTCATTTCTACCTGCAATGGCATCAATTCAGTTTAGAGGGTTCTGGTTGTGGTCATTCTCTGAAGTGGCCAGACTGTCAAAATTAGAGTGACACACAGATGTGGTTATGGTGACCTGGTTGGGGGTCAACACAAATTGTATGTGCTGAAAAACAAGCAATCCAAACCTTAAAAAGGAGGAAAGAATGATCTTGCTTTTGTTTTCGGATTTATGGGGAACATGTCAAGAACTTTGGCACCCATAACAGAAAACTGCTCCCTTTGTTGAGTTTTCCAGTTAAAAAAAAGAGTAGGGAAGGCATTTCTCACTATACTCTGGACACTGTTGCTGGGATACTGAAGGATCATAAAAAGTAGTGAACAATAAGCAGCCAGCATGTTATGTTATATCCTGTCGAATCGGACATTGTTTAGACAGGTTTTGATTTGGAGACTGTTTGGAAAACAATCGCTTACTCTAAGACCCTGGGGCTGTTGTGTTTTATGTGGCTGTTTAGTGTTCCCATCTCATGAAGTGTTTATAATAAAAATCCCTCTAATTAATCCATTTGGGGGCCATGGCTGGCTGCCCGATCTTGCTGTGACGCAAGTCTGTGATTAAATCATGTGGAGAATAAGGGGGAAAAAGGGTGGAAGTGTTTGAGGAGGCTGGATCCGTTTAGTGCACCTATCCCCGCTTTGCTTGTTTTCGCCCTCACTTCGGGGCTTGCGTGGGAGGTTTCAGAGCTGTCAGAGTTGGTGACACTGACTGAAGACAAAAATGCTGGTTCTCGTTGTTGGTTCTGAGGCGGGGACTTGGCAGTGCCATGACCATGAGTTCCAGTTCTAGAGTGCTCAAGCACAAATATGTCATAGGCATGAGTGTCTGCTGCCAGCGGTCACAATGCTGTGGTTCTTAATTCGTTTTTGACTCCCAATGTTCAGATGCCCAGCATCAGGCCCTATCAGTGAGCTGTCTTCTGCTGAAGGTTTTTACTTGTTAGATGATGGTGGAAAACTCGCTTTTATGTGCTTGCTCTGGAGCACACAGGCTTCATCTACTATGCAAAGCAAACAAACAAGAGGTTAGTTTTAGTCTTAGTTTCACAAAAGGTTGTTGATATTGTTGATGAGCTAATTGGCCTGAATTGGTGTGTTAGTGTGAATATATAATGATGAGGTTGGTCTTCCTTTTTTTACGATCTGATTAAGGCCCCAGGCCAAAATGTCATTTTAAATATAAAAAAACATCAATATGGAGCTGGTGTATGCAGTGCTACTCTACCCTCTTTGAATGATTTACCAGTGGCCAGCACCTCGCCAACAGTCCTAGGTGTGTGTTACACTTAGTGCGACTGGCTGGGGCACCTGCAGCATACACCGGCGACCCGGGTTCGATTCCCGCCCGTGGTCGTTTCCGGATTCCACCCCTGACTCTCTCTCCCGCTCGCTATAAAAAGGCCAAAAAAAACACTTACTTTAAATAATTGGCCTGGATTGTTCATGGCTCAGTCTGAGCGTCTTTGTATGATTCCTATCCACACAGCCAGGCCAGAAGGGGACTTCACATTACATGTGGCATGCGCTGCGCTCGCCATTAGGTTGCTTTTGGTTGAGGTAATGTCCCAAAGATTTTTGTTGTGGTTGCCGCCGGGCTCAGCGCAAAATACCTATATGATTTTTGCAGCGCAGCGTGGTTTAAGTTCAACATGGTTCAACTTTGACCGTGGCACGGGCAAGAGCAGCAAATGCCGCTTGCACTGTACTTTGCTCGGCAGACCAGTTCTTGCGCGCAAGGCTATGAAAATAATTTTATAGCACAGCGCTGCCGTTTGCGCGTGTAATGTGAAGTCCCCTTAAGGAGAAATTAGCTGAATTTGTCAAAAAGTCTGCTCCATTAAGGATGTATAAAATCTTCATTTTCATTTGCACTACATCTGTGGAGTCTGGCAACATGTCCAATGAGAAAGGTGGTTGGTTGAGCAAATTATGTTTTTGTTTATGAGGGGTTGGGGGGGGGGGGGGGGGGGATCTGTTAAAATGTCATACCACTCTTAAGTCATTTGGCTCTGCAGGGGTTAAACAACAGCAGTGAAGACAACATGCATTGAGCGGAAAAGTTCTGCTACAGCAAAGATGCAAGATTTGAGCTGTGGCCAATTAAACCCCAGCAAGGAGTCCCTGTGGAAGACGTCTTTATTTTTTTTTTCACACTGGCATTCTAGGTCTCTAATTGAACACAGGCATGATTGCGGCAGTGGAGTTCATTGTGGTAGTCCTGCAGAGATGCACAGACCCTCTCACCCCTAAGCTGGGTTCACTGGGGAGAGTAACGGCAGCAGGGAACATGACTGTTTGTGGTGAAGTGACCTACGCACTCAAGGGAGACCATGTGTTGACTGAGGAAAAGGCTTTGTGTGTGTGTGTGTGTGTGTGTGTGTGTGTGTGTGTCTGTGAGTCTGTGTGAGTGAGAGACCGAGTGAGTGTGAGTGTGTGTGTGTGTATGTTTGTCTGTGAGTGTGTTTCTCTCAGGAATCAGTATCGAGGTATACCCCCCCCCCCCCTTCCTCTTATTTTTTCACCAGACCCAAGGTCCAGCTGTGAGTCTTAGACAGGAAAACCTCTGACATCGGAATAACATTTGTGTGGCGTTTGAAACCTCCCAGCTGCAGATCAGGGGAATGTCCCAATAGAAAAAAAAAAGCACAACAGGAATGCACTACATACCACCCAGCCCTGGATCACCGCTTAACTATGTGGGATTCTGTTGGGCCTGGAGCTTGATAGGCTTTTATATAAGGCGTTCCCAGCAAGGTTACAATGTTATGATGAGTCCCTGAAAGCTATGGTTGCGCAAGTTTTATGATTGCCCATTCTGTACTGTAATCAGTGAGCGTATGATCGGTAAGAGTCTGTCCTTTTCACAGTAGGTCAGAGCAAAGGGTCAGTCTCTCATTGCGACAGAATGAGCCAAGCCATAGGATTGATATGGAAGGCCTTGGTTATTTCACAGCAGATGTTGGGCTCTTCCAGCCCGGGGCGAATCCTCAGGGGAAACGGGGCCACTGGCCGTGACGGATGATGTCTCACTGACCCCTTTCTGCTGTCAGGGCCGTCCCAGCAGGTTTGAGCACGCTCAGTGAGTGTCAGCGATGGGGCCCTGGAGATCGGATACGGGATTTCCTGTGGCGGAATTCTCCATCGTCCGTCCGCCACATTTCGGCATTCCGGACGTTTTGATTACTGTGGGAATTCGGATTCTGCAAAGTCCGATGATGGATAAACAAAAGAGCAAGCGCGTCAGAGAGAGAGAGTTAGAGATAGAGAGTGATTAATTTGTGTGTAGTTCAGAGCAGCGGGACTAATCAGGATGTGATTTGCCCTTTAAATATGTCTGCGTTTTGATGCACTTCTCTGATGGCCTTTTCGGAGTTAGAGCGCATGAGCAAAGAGTCACTGGTGTCAGCTGAGGAAGCCACTGCTGAGCTTTTTCTGCACCTGTCCAGGACAGTACTCACATCCTCCCGACACACAAAACAGTTCAGTGATCCCAAGGTTAAAAACAAATTCAGCACAAAAACAAGCCTCTTTTTTTTTCACGGCTGACTCATGCAGATTTTCATTTTCACTTCTGCTCACTTATCCGAGCGAAGAGAAATAAACAAGCGTCTGGTTCTTAATTGCGATTTAATGAGTGTTATTGTGGGACACTTGCAAAAAAAACCCTTATTTGGGTGACGCGGATTACATCTGTAATCCTGTTCTACGTCACCTGGACGCCTAATTATTGGGTCCCAGACTCTCTTATTTGTGACAGAGATGACCAGTCATCTTTCATCACGGTTTTGGCTGGTCTTCCCCCACTAGCTCTTTTGACATGGGACTCATGCTGTCCTTGATGTCACGTATTAAGATTTGTGTTATGGGAAATCTGCAGAGTTGTACAGTTGTACAGAAGTACAGAGACCAGATGCAAAGTGAGGAGTATGTAAGGGGAGATGGCTTTCCCTTGAACCAGCCAAAAAACATGTTGGAAGTGACCAGTATTTGTAAACAGTCAGATGGGTCTCGATGGGTTTCATATCGGCCTTGACAGTACGGAATGTTTCTGAGGACTTCCAGAAAGGAACTTCTTGAAGACTGTAAAAGAAGTGCACGTTAGACGTGCCCGTTTTTTTTAATTTTTTTTTAGGGCGGCCCCTGGCCTCAGTCGTGGTGCGCTGTGATTGCATCTGACCTGCTTATTTCAAGCTCCGTCTGGTCTGTGCCGGCAGTTTGTCATGTTGCTGAGATGGAGAAAGCCCAAAGCACCCCTGCGCAAAACAACCGCTCATTGTGTGCTGCTTTTCCTATCAGGTCACACCCAGGTAAAAATGCCAAGTGCAAAACTTTTTTCCCCCTCAGCCCAGTAATTATGCTGACCAACTGCGAGCTGACTTGAACCTCTGTATTTTCCAACCGGGGCAACACTTGCCGCTCCATGGTAATCATTTAGTGACTTGCGTTTTTGCAGGGCATAATTTGTTTTAATCTGGCCCCGAGGTGTAGACCACATATGACGTCAACAGCTGCATTTCACCGAGCGTACAAACAGAGATACAAGTGGATACATTGAAATCGTGCATTGGCGCCCTACACATGCATACCAAATCTAAAAGTGAGCGGTTTCCTTTAAGGGCACATAAGCCGGGTCAGCGTAGTTCTTTCCTTGGTAAGGGAATAATGGGCATTGTGTGATCGAGGTAAGTGGGAGTTCAAGTTGAGCCCATTGTAGTGGAAAATATAGACCATGGACCTGTACCATACAAGGATGTTTTCGCTTTGAACGAGTGGTTGCTGTGTGAGTGTTGGCAGCTGCAGCTGTTACATCTATCATATGTACAGTATTATTGCGGAGTTACATGCCAAGCAGTTTGACAACAAACGACAGAAGAAAAACACAACCGGAGTTCCTCCCATCGGGTTGTATTGGGGTTGCAACACACACTCCCTCCAAATGAGTTACTTTATCAAAACAGAGCCACATGAAACCCGAGGCCCACAAGGCCTTGTAGGGATCACACACACATACGAGCACACATGCACACGCACGCACACACGCACGCACGAGGCACCGACACAGTCCTATTTTCCACTGGCGGGAACTGAACTTTGGAGGTTATTAAAAGCCAATCTAATGTGCAGCTGTTCAGCAGCCTTCGTATTTTAGGAGTAATGAGATTATGGCTTTTGGTGGCTTGTAAATCAAGTGGACCTCTCTATGACTATCTGAAGACAAGTGTTATCTGAAGACAAGTGTTGAAGGCCACACTGGTTGATAAATTAACAATCCTCTGCCAGACTTAAGGAGTAATTAAGATGCCACAAACTAGATTAATCATGAGATTGGCCTATCCGTACTTGTGTATAGGATGAGCTGGTAGATTGCTTTTGAATGTGGTAGATGTCCATCCATTTAAGAGGATTCACCTCAGAAGTCAAAGGTTGACTTGCATAACTTGTAATCAGACAGAGGAATCTTTGTTCCAAGTTGAGGTAATGAATATAGGTGCAAAGGACCCCCATCCTTCAGAGAGACGTGTCATGCTGCTCGTATGGGATGAGGGGGGGGGGGGGGGGGGTTGCCTGCTTTCAGCATGTCTGTTGTAAACCTTGACACGCACACCGATGTCGCAGTTATGCTTGCGTTCGAAATTGCTCAGAGGCCATTGTCATCTCTGCAGGTCGGTGTGTATGTTGGGGTCGAAAAGGACAAGGGGTGGGTGGTGGGGTAGGTTGAGCACCTTTTCGTTTCCAAGCTCAGCTGACGCACCACATCAGGAGTTCCTCCCTCGACAGCACACCAGGCCATGACCTTTCACCCCAAATGTTTCACAGTTTGCCACCATTGCAAGGGTTCGCTCTGTTATGCAATGCTGTCTCCATGGGGATTTTCCAACTCCCCAACACACCACAGAAGTGTTCTGTATCAATTCATCCAGCCTAGAAATGTAGCACCCTTTTAATTGGAGCTAAGTGGACTTTCTTCGAATCGTTGTTCCTCAGAGACAAAAGGGAATAACACTGGCTGTTGTTTAATGTTGTATTAATTCAGTTATATTTTTAAGTCCATCAGCATTATCAGTGTTGGGGGAATGGCAAGATTAGCGGCAAGTATCTTATCAGTTTTAACAGCAGCAGGACGTCTCATTCGAGTCTCACTGGGCCGATGTGACTTCAAAACAAGATCCCCCCCTATGTTATCTCACAAACTGTTTTACGTCTCGGCCTGGCTAAATGCATCAGAGGGCAGCTGCTGGAGCTATTTTTAGAATGCAGGTGCTAGAGAGAGCACCAGGTCCGCCCTCATCACCACCGCAAAGTGTTTGTGAGTGAGAGCCTCGTGTCAAAACAAGACTATCCTGGCCAAGCCATCTTGTGCCCAGAGCCCGAGCAACCTGACACATACGTTAAAGGAACATATTGGCACCAGTGTGCCTCCAGCTAGGTCAATCTGGGTCGCTGCCAATGCTCAGCACTCTGGTGTGCAGTGATAGCACTTCATGTCCCCATATGTCTCTTCCTGAAATGGATTGAGTTCGTAATTTTTTAAGAGACCAAGAGTATCAGTGAAGTCTAGCGTTTAAAGGGCAGTCACAGTTTTTAGCACACTCAAGTCAGTTGACTCAACATGAAAATAGCAACTCGACCTATCGGATCCAAACATGTGCACCAGGGCAGATGCCACAACACAGTTTGAGCGCCAGATCCTGAGATCTTGGGGTCACCTGAAGAGCAGGAATAAAACAACACCTCAGGACCCCCCAGGGTTGGGGGACCCTTGGAGCTGATCCGCGGTTTCGGTTCCCCCAACGTGACCCGTGGGACCACGTGTACTGGGAGCGGGTGGCTCCGCGCGCGCACGCGCACGCGCACGCACACGCACACACAGGTGACCCATGAGAGGCCGAGTTTGTTTTGCTCGCTCGCTCTTGCACGCTAATTTTGCACTGCAGTTGGCGAAGCTGCGGAGGTTTGGTGTGGTGGAGCAGAGCCAATCCTCAGGGTGCCCAAAAGTACCCCCTTACCTCCCTCCCTCCCTCCCCAGTCTAATCTCTCCAAACTCCCCGCTGTCAATTAAACTGTACTGCTTCACTACTTGCTCTGCTCTTAAGAATTTATCTATTTAGGCTGCATTATTCAATTTTATTTTTTTTTTCATGCACAGCAGCACAGTAGGTAGCATAGCACTGCTTTTTTGTCATTGTCATTGGAAATGTTCATATCAAGTCTCAAAGGGGTAGAGGCTGCATAATTGATCTTGCCTTTTTGTGCAATCGGCTATGAAGACTCAGCATATGTAGTTGACTACACCTGATGTTGTTTACTGATCCTATGCAACTCCAGTTTATCACCTCAGTATGGCCTCTCCTGCACATTGTCACCCAATTAACAACACCACTGTCGGCATACTTTAACCTACAGAGAGTTGTCCCCCAAAGGATCACACTCTCTGATGATGGTGTCTTTAGGAGACATGTGTTTGTTTGTTTACCTGGCTGTGTGTAGCCTACTCCTATGCTCATCACGTTGCGTAGGCTAGCTCATTACATGTGCTGAGGAGTGTTAGTTTGATCTTATTTTAGGTAGTATATAACTGCTTTTCTAAACAAGAATGTGGACTAGAATGGGCTGTTCACCTTAGGAGAGAAGAGGAGACAGAACATATGGTCCACTGTTACATCCATTTAACTTCACATGCTGTTACAGGAGGAGAAAACCCAAATGTCCACCAGCCATGGTGCAGTCAGACCCAACAGGTGGCATTGGTATCCTATGGTTGTCTTTAACAAATAAGTGAATGGTATAGCTATTATCTTCAGTAGGCCTCATTAAATAGTCCACTAATGTTTTTGGCTGCCTTAAGTCTTTGAAATTTCATTTTATTGTGCAGACGGTTTGTGCACAGTAAACAGAAGTCCAGTTGTTGAAAGAAACAGGCAGCTTTTCTTTTTGTTCTACCAAAGCATTTGGGTGAAAGGGGTTTCAATTCTAATAGCTTATTCCAGACTTTCAGACTAATATGCAGCGACAACTAGGTTAAGAGATTACAATCTACTCCAGATCATAACACCCCTTCCAGGCAGGATTTAACCCATACTCTCGTCATTTCTCAGGCTGGACATAAGTGGAACCTGTGTGTGAACACGTAGCCAATATACTAGCCTACATATTAAAAATGGTCCCATAGCAAGGGCAGGCTACTAAATATTCAATTGCTTCAGTGAGCATTGGGTGCGCGAATGGGTGGTCCTGTGTGTTCTTACATGGTAACGTGGACACACCATGTATGACACGAGCGGCGGATTCCTGTTAGCTTAGCCCCTTGTGGAGGCAGCCTCGACTGGATCACACAGGATTCATTTGTATTAGGGACTGCTGCTGCTGCTGCTGTTTACTCCGTGTTGTTCCCAATAGACAAGACACGATCCCGAGTGGGAGGCAGCGATACAATTGCCGAATGTAACTTACAGGAGAGGGGATTACCAAAGGACCAAACTCACTGGATATGCAGCAAAAAACCCTGGTTTGGCCACGTCTGCCGTAAAGCCAAGCGTGCCTCCGAGCCGGATGGTGTGTCTCGCCTACAGCTATAGCCTGCGCCGCCACACCGATAAGAGAGTAACCAGCTCGCCAAACGAACAAATTGTCTTAGAACATTGATCTGTGAAGATATTTCCAGGAAGATTTATACGTGTTCGAATGATTAAGCTGAATAAGAATCGGGAGAGCAGTATCACATTTCCTAGCATGTGTTCTGGAAAGTCTAAAGAGGTGAGGGTGTGAGTGGTGTCTGTGTTTCCTACCGGGTGTGCTGTTGCACGGATTTCAAGTTTTATACCAGATGGTCGCCGGACCAGAAAACCAGGAGTTCGTGTGCAAGAAATTGTCTTAGTAGCCTAGATTATCTTAATCTATCAACGGGAATGCTGCACAACGCCACATGTTGTATAAATGGATTTCGACAAAGAAGGGGGAAAAATCAGCGATATGGCAACAGTGTAGCCTGTTTAATCCATTGAAAATAGCCCGGGTCTTGCGTAAGAAGACTGCATTGCTTATTTTTTTTGCAAAACCGGTTTAATAAAATTATCGATCCACATTTACACCGTGTTAGCTTGATGTTGATCAAATCAGTCCGTAATTATTTTATTTGCTAGTTTTAGCTAGCTGGCTTGAAATTGTGAAGGGTGGTTTGCAACTCCACACAACGACGTTGTGGGTTCTTTTTAAATCTGACTCTGATTGCTGGAAACAAAATAAAAGCCATGGGCCTACATTTGACAACGTTTGCTGTAGTTTAGAGTGTTCATTAAAATTGTGTTGTGATTTTCTTAACTACATTTTAGAAGTAGGCTATACCTCCTTGTCTAATTCCCCTCCCCCTTTCTCTCTCCCTAAACTCTTCTCTCTGGTCTCATCCTCTCCGGCAGCCCCATCCTCCTGTCACTCGGTTGTAGATGGCGTTCCTGCAGCAGTCTGGAGACTACTGCCACGCGCAACATCCCCAGGTGTGACTCTGTGGGCTTTGTGACCAGTCTGGCACACCTGTCTGACCTCCACGCAAGTTGTGGATCCAAAAAACGGCGGAAAACCCGGAGAACTCTTTTTGACCCCCCACCCTTTCCAGTGCCCCGCGATCAACTCCTCAGATGGGGTCCACTAACCCCGCTGACCAAAGAAGTAAAGAGATAAAGGCCTGTCCAGCTAAAGGGAGGGAGTCGTAAGGATCTGAAGGACTTTAAGATTGTGTTTTATCAGAGGAGGAACAGTACGCGAGAAAGAGATACTTAAGATCAAGAACTGTGGCAAAGACTTTTTTAAAAAGGAAACAAAAAAAATCAAGCCAATTGTGGACTTACAGGCGCAAGACAGCGTCGTCGGTGTTTTTTGAAAAATTGTACACTCTTGTACAAACATAGGTTTACCAACTGAAACAAGCATGGCTCGGATGAACAGGCCAGCTCCTGTGGAGGTGTGCTATAAGAACATGCGCTTCCTCATCACCCATAACCCCACCAACTCCACCTTAAACAGCTTCATTGAGGTGAGACACTTCTCCTCGCCGCCGCCTGTCCTCCGTCCATTAGCATCTCTTCCTCTGCTCCTTCCTCGCGCTCCTCCTCTTCCTCCTGCTGTCCATCCTCCTGTCAGTCAGTATGGTTTTGTCGTTTGTGTGTGTGTGTGTGTGTGTGTGTGTGTGTGTTTCCCTCCTTCACTTTGGTCTCTTCCATTTTCTTTGCCTTGTCGCAGCGCACTCAATCTTTTTTCTCTGTTTCTGTGGCTCTCTGTTTCTCTCCCTCTCTTAATTTCTCTCTCTCTCTCTGTCGCTTTTCCTGTCCATCCTGCTGCTTGTGCTTTGGCTTCACACTCCTCCATTTATTTGGCAGTACATCTGCGCTCGCGCTCCCACCATTTTTTTTAAGAAATGCGAGCTGCCGCTGTCACCAGGCCCTCCGTGTGACCCTCGCGCCGCTCCCCCCTACGCTTATCGCTCGGCGGAGAAACCAGTCTGCCAGCCAGCGAGGGAGTATGAGCTAGCGCGAGCGAGTTAGCGCACGTCCACAGAAGGCCCTGGCTCTATAACAAACACGCTGCATCCACAAAGCCCGGGCTGTTGCCATGGAGACCCCTCCCCAGCGCAGCCGCCGTCACATGGCAAAGGCAGGGAGAGGAGCGTGCAGCGGACAATGGGACCCCCACCCCCTCACCACACACACACACACACACACACACACACACACATCACCCTCCTCTTCTGCACCGACCTGCATAGTTCAGCACAGCACAACTCTGCTCTCCACCGCCAAGCACAGCAGAGGCACAATAGAGTTCAGTGTCGTGTGTTCGGTCCTTTACATGGTCAGGCACATGCCTTCCTCTTTTAAGCAGTTCCCGTAAAGAGCAGCACCTCGTAATAACACCGCTTCCCAGAACCCCTTCGCAAAGTAGCACCAAATGTCCCCTTGTGTCAGCACACGGGGCTTGTTTCTTGCCGATATGTCAGTGACATTGTTATCCAGTCAACACTAGTGTGAACTCTCATCTCTCTCTCTCTCTTCTCCCCCTCCCTTCTTCCTCCCCTCCACTTTGCACTTCTCTCTCTCTCTTTTCTTTCTCTCTCTCTCTCTCCCCCCTCCCTTCTTCCTTCCCCTCCACTTTGCACCTCTCTGTCTTTCCCTCCCTCTCTATCTCTCCCTCTCCAGGACCTAAAGAAGTACGGCGCCACCACAGTAGTTCGAGTGTGTGAGGTGACCTATGACAAGGCCCCGCTGGAGAAGGACGGCATCACAGTGGTGGTGAGTGGCCTTGCCGCTGCATGAAGCTGGACCGGCCATGTGGCTCTCACATGGCGGCGCCTGAGGACGTGCAGCTCAGAGGAGCGCTGTCTGGGGGGGGGGGGAGGTGCGGGCTTGTTCAAAGCAGTCCACACATATCTGAAAAAGTGAGGGAGGGAGAGAGAAAGGAGGAAAGAAAGATACAGAGAGTCTGGGAGTCAGAGAGAGGGAGTGACAAAGAATCTGTTTAAATCAGTTCACACACTATGGTACCAGGAGTGAGTGAGAGAGAGAGAGAGAAAGAGAAAATACATGCAAGAGAAGAAAGAAATGAGGTTTCCATGTACACGCTAACGACAACTAAAACGAAAAGGATGGACAAGTAAAAAAGCATGGCAATGTGCACGGAATCTGAAGAAGGCGCCAGGACGTCAAGGACAACACAAACATGGTAGAACACGAGGCCTTGCATAATAAGCCTCGGGAAGCATTAATGCCGTACGCATGCTGAGTACGAGCGCAATGCTAATACAACATTACTGAACTGATGAGCAGAGAGACAAAGGGGAACCTCGAGGTCAGTGGAGTGTGAGCGAGTTTGAAGGGTGTATCAGCAGGAGGAGAGTATGTAACACCTTGCCTTGAGAAACCCCACCACACCCCACCATGTATCCCTAGCCTTCACACTTCTGTCTGCCTGTTGCATTTGTTCAGATTTCCGCAGGGAGAAGTATAATGGAGGAATGTACTGTAGACATATAGCCATGTGTAGTTATTTTGTCTGATTATGTGGCCATTTGTGTTGTTGCCGTCGTAGTCCATCACACAAATGCTGGTGATGTGTCTTTCATCGACCAAACACGTGTGTGTGTGTGTGTGTGGTCTTTGCTCTTTGATGAAAACACAGAAATGGAAAGCAGAGATTGCAGCCATTTCTGTGCTGTGTCGGTAAATGTAAATTAGGTTTCTAGGCCAAGTATACTTGCGTATACAAGGAATTTGGTCTCTGCATTTATCCCATCCGTGAATTGGTGAACACACAGAGCACACAGTGAACATACAGTGAACGCACAGTGAGGTGAAGGACATACTAACCCGGACCAGTGAGCTGCCTTGCTACAGCGGCGCTCGAGGAGCAGTGTGGGGTTAGGTGCCTCGCTCAAGGGCACTTCAGCCTTTCTTACTGGTCGGGGATCGAACCAGCTACCCTTCGGTTACAACCCTGAAGCCCTAACCAGTAGGCCACGACTGCCCCACAGGGCAATGTATGAGTGAAGTTGATTAGACCTGTGGATTTTTGAAGCCAAGAGAAAACAAGCATCAAAGATGACATGTGGAAGGTCTTCTCTGTATTATACTGACTTGTGAGAAGGAGGGCTTGAGAGGGAAGGGGGGAAAGAGACTGATAAAGGAACAGTAGAGAAAGAAAGGCCTTTAAAATTCTTAAGCACATGCAGACACACGTGTGCACAACCCCATTTACGATATACTGTGTGTGTGTGTGGGTGTGTGTGTGTTCATCACTCCTCGTTTCATCACAGGTTCTTGTGAGTCATCCCTGTTCTCGATGCTCCTGCATCTGAGAGCCTTTTCTGTTCTGTCCCCGTCTCATCTCCTCTACTCCTCTCACCTCACCTCACCTCTCATTTCTGCCATTTCCCTCTCCTCTTTTCTCCTTTCCTCCCATCTCCTCTTTTTTCCTCTCCTCCTGTCTCCTCTTCCTCTTTTCTCCTCTCCTCTCCTTCGTTTTCTCTTCACCTCTCGTCTTCTCTCCAGTCAGCCACACGTGTTACTTATTACCCTCTTCGCAACGTTTCAAGGTTGCCATGGTAGCCATGGAGCAGAGCCTGCTCTCTCCGTGTGGCCTCCACTTCAATCATTTTTTTTTCTTTCTCTCCCTCTCTCCCTCTCTCTCTCTCTCTCCCTCTCTCCCTCTCTCTCTCCCTCTCTCTCCCTCTCTCTCTCTCTCTCTCTCTCTCTCTCTCTCCCTCTCTCCCTCTCTCTCTCCTTCACTCCCTTATCCTTGCTTTTCATCTCGTTCTCTGCTCTGCTGTCTCTCTCTCTCTCTTTCTCTCCCTCTCTCCCTCTCTCTCTCCTTCACTCCCTTATCCTTGCTTTTCATCTCGTCCTCTGCTCTGCTCTCTCTCTCTCTCTCTCTCTCTCTCTCTCTCCCTCTCTCCCTCCTTCACTCCCTCCTTCACTCCCTTATCCTTGCTTTTCATCTCGTTCTCTGCTCTGCTCTCTCTCTCTCTCCTCTCTGTGTGTGTGCGCATTGTGCAATGCAAGCGCGAGAGAGAGAGAGAGGGCAAGCTCCAAAAAACGAGCATGAGGGGGGAAATCTGCATATAAGCAACATGGAGTCAGTGCCCCTATGTAGTCTCAGGAAAGTGAGGGAATTGCAAGGTGCACTGGTCAGGCCTTGGGGTGGTGAGGAAGACCTGTGTTCTACACCCGTTCCCCGGGTTACGTTCTACACCCGTTCCCCGGGTTACGCACATATTAAAGAGCAGTGTGGGAAACGTCCAAAGAGAGCTTCATTCCATTAGGACGAGGAAGGAAGTCCAACTAATCAGAATCTCCAAGAATAACCAAAAAAGAAGGGGGGGAAAAATGAAACGGGCAGGACTCTGTCGTCACTCGCCCCCCGTAGCTTAATGGTGGGCGTGTTTTTGTTTGTTTGTGCTTCCAGTATAGCTAACCCAAACAAGAAGGGGGGTATTCTTGGACAAATTGAGAGTGAGGCTCACAAAAACATGTTATGTGACACAAAGAGGGACTCACGCAAAGGGTCCCAGCGTCCGGTGTGAACATGGGGAAAGTCTCGTACACAAGCACGCATTGTGTGAAGGACATGCTCATCAACACGTGCATCTGCATGTTCCACTTTGGCCGTGTGAAGAGAGGTCTGTGTGTGTGCTGGGCCTCAGCTGTAGTTCAGCATCTCCAAAGAGTTTGCCCTTCCTATGCTCCAGGGAACTGACACACACACACACACACACACACACACTTTATCGCTCTTTGTGCTCCAACACCTGATTGAGCTCATCATGTGATTACAAAAGCCCTGATAAAGTGAATCAGGTGTGTGCAGCTGATGGCCATTGGGTGGGAGAGAAGGAGAGAGTGTGTGTGTCTTTGTGTGTCTGTGTCTGTGTCTGTGTGTGTGTGTGAGCTAAGTATGCCATGGATGATGGGCTAGAAGCAAATGGAGAAAAAAGGCTGAGGGTAAACACTTACACACTGCTTTGTCCAGTGCAAGACTGCAGTTGGTGTGTGTGTCTGTATATCTCTGTGTTTATGTGTGTGTGTGTGTGTGTGTGTGTGTGTGTGTGTGTGGGGCGCATGTGTATGGCCTACCTCTTTCCTCGTGAGCTCCACACGTGCTTTTTAACGGTGTGCAGGATTCACGAGGCCACCAGCTCCGACATGTCCCGCTGCTTTTGGAGGTAAATGTGACCTCCCCTTTAGACCCCCCCCCCCCACACACACACACCCCACCCCACCCCCCCTCTTAAGTAGGCCACGGCTGTTTTCTTGGCCTGATTTACGTCACAGCAGCAGCAAACTCCCACCCACCCTCTCCAGTACGCCCAGCCAAAGAGCAGAAAGGAGATGAAGGAAATCAGCCTTTTGACTCCTCCTGTCTCTGCACGCAGTATGACTGTCTGTCTCAAGCTCCTTTCCTCCCTCTCTCTCTCTCTCTCTTTTTCTTCTATCCCTCTCTACCATCAAAGGCCCTTTGTCTGAGACTCCCAACACCTCCAGGAGGTGCGACTGTAGCAATTAAAGCGAGTTTACATTAAATGACCTACACCTGTTTGATGCTTGTGGTTGCTTTGGGCTGTAAAGTGTGTGTGTGTGTGTGTGTTTGTGTGTTGCTATTCAGCTCTCTGCTCTCTGTCAGTTAGCAGCCAGTGGCGATGAGTAATCTGCGTGCGCTGTTATCTCTGCTGCCTGTGCTGTGAGTAAGCCCTTTTAATCAGGGACTGGCTTCCATCAGCGTAGGCCTGCGTCACAGCTACAAGTGTGTGTGTGTGCATATGTTGGTTGTTGTGAGGTTTCAGTGTAAGTGTAAGTGTGTGTCTGTCTGTCTCCCTCCGTGCGTGCCGTGTCCTTTGGCAGCTGCCCCACTTCAAAGGGGTTTGGTGTATGAGCGCGTGTGTGTGTGTGTGTGTGTGTGTGGTAGGGTAAGTGGTGTGGAATCCCACCCCCACTTGCCTCATAACAAAACAGTGTGACTCACCCTTCACCTTAGGGTGATATAGTAAGGGTACAATGCAGGAAGAGGAGCATGTGTGTGTGAGAGAGAGAGAGAGAGCAAGAAAGAGGGAGATAGCTTGTCTATATTGTTGCCACACACCGTGCTCACAGATCTTGACACACACACACTCACTTCTAGAAGGATACTCACACACACACACACCTCACCTTCCTTCTCCGTCTCCTGTGTCCTCAGGATTGGCCGTTTGATGATGGCGCGCCGCCTCCCTCCAAGGTGGTGGAGGACTGGCTGAGCCTGCTCAGGAGCCGATTCCTGGAGGAGCCTGGCTGCTGCGTCGCCGTGCACTGTGTGGCAGGACTGGGGAGGTCAGTCACACATACACACACACACACACACACTCTGTCGTTCACTCACACACTCTGTCGGTCACTCACACTCAAGGATGCACAATAGTTCCTAAACACCCATAGTTGACTATATAGCAAACTAGTTAAATTAGCTTGTCCTGTTAGTTTAGTTTGCCACTTCTGTAGCTTGGTAGTGGTTGTGTAGCTTATTGAAATGTAAGCTAAAAGTCTGCACACATACATGTGTATCATTTAATTCTGCAGTGTCATGCTTCCTTCACTGCCATTGGTAGTTGCCAGAGGGTCAGGATTTTGTAGTTGGCTTCCGCCAGTTAGCCTCCATCATCTTTAAAATGGTGTCCCTCAAGTTTACACTGGTTACAAATGCTTTTTGTTTGTGTGGATTGGGGGATGAGCTGTCAATTCCCTGCTGAGAGGATCAGCCAATCCACAATGACAACATAATTTGCGGTCATCGGCAATGTGGCACCAAATAGGAGAAAATGAGTACATGTTGGATGCCATTTTTAAAGAGAAGCCCACCGAGTACACTTTTGGCTGAATAAGCTAGCCTAGCATCGGCCATTGAATTGAATCGGGCCGGCACTTCCCAGTTCTATGGTAGTTGCCATGTTGTACCGTATTTCGTACCATCGGCAGCCATGTTTAGTTAGCTCTGCAATGGCCACTTGTCTCTCGTCTCTGTAAAGCACCATCTGTCACCCGAAAGTAAATGGCAGCCTGTTGCTTTGTCTCTCTCCTATGTGGCCCATGCTGGTGTGCAACACTAACATTAACTTCTCTAAAGGAGATGGATTAGATAGATGATGGCTTCCCCGCTGCAAGGCGTCTCCTCATCGTCATCGACAAGCCGCTGTGCCGGTCGTGGTCATGAGGTGCCAGTGCTGTAACCCTGGACCGTGGCGCCCAGCGCCGTGCCAAAGTCAACTGTCCCCCGAGTGCCCTCTGCAGGGGTAGTAATCCCGCTGTATTATTCGCAGGAGCACGGGGTGAAGGCTGAAGACGAAACAGGAAGAGACGTTTTCTTTTCTTAAAAAAAAAAAAGTGTTTGTTTTTACTTTCCCTCTTCAAAACGGATGGCCTCTCAGTGACCTATTCGCTTGGGTGTAGGGGGCAGTTGAAGATTGGAGAGTGAGGGCATGGGGTGCGGGGGCAGTGGAGAGTGATGGGGGACTGGTCCATACTGGCTGGAGCTAATACTCCGACCTTAATTGAATCTGGTGTTCCCTACCGATCTGTATTTATAACAGACTCCCACCCCAGTCTCCTGACTGAGAGCAGTTATGTGCTTGGTGTGCGTAACATATGGGGGGAATATGTGAAAGAAGAGATTGGGGATAGGAGGTATTGGCCTGAAAGAACCCCTCTAAAAAAAAATCAACAATGAAGAAATCACTCTCACCCAAGAGGGTGAAGACGCAAAAGCGTTTTTTTTCCCCCCACATTCTCTCGGTGTGGTATTGCATCAGAGCGGCTCTCTCCACATGCCTCCCACTGCTCTCAAAAAACACTCTTTACGATCATTTTGCAACGCAGGGAAAAAGAGAGAGAGAGAGAGAGAGAGAGGGAAGGGGGGTGCAAGAGATGGAGGGAGAAAGAGAGAGAGGGACTGTGAGAGAGGGAGAGTGACTGCCCAATGCTGTTCTCATCTTTTTGGGGCGGTAAACCTCAGGCTCTGACGCACTTGGGCCCCCTCCTCTGGGATTCAGGCCTTGGTTCTTGAAAGAGTGCCAATGTTTTCTTGGCCCTGCTTGTTTATTTTCATATTATTCAGATGGGAAACGCTCTCTCGTCTCTCCCCGCGTGTTGAGGTGAAGTCCTGTTGTGGGTTTGTGAGATCCACTGAGGAGGGGGCGAAAAAAAAAAAAAAAGGAAAAAAAAACCCCACTGCCACCAAAAAAAAAGTTTTTTTAGGGTTCTTAGAATTCTGTTCCTTTTACGTACTTTTACGTATTCTCATAATTTGTCCTTATTTCCTGTTCTTTTTTTTTTAGTTCTGATTCTTTTTCTTTACCTGCCCAAAAAAGATAGATGATGATGGCCCATCTACGTCATGGTACCTTGGTAGATCGTGACTAGTGGCACAAAAAAGAGCTAGATTTGCCAACACAAAAAATGCTCCATCTAATCCTCCAGCTCCTTTTCTATTTGTGAGCGTTAGCTGTGTTCAGAGAGAAGCGAGAAAGAGGGTGAGTGAGTGAGTGGGTGGGTAAGGGCCAAAACACACACACACACACACACACACACACACACACACACACACACACAGAAAGCTGGCATTGAAGAACTACATCCCTTTTCTTCATCTTTTCTTCATCTTTTCACCAGGGCTCCAGTCCTCGTGGCCTTGGCACTGATCGAGAGTGGAATGAAATACGAAGATGCCATCCAATTCATTCGACAGTGAGTATTCTGCAACCCCCTCTCCTCTCTGGCTCCTTTTGGTAGGTGCAGTCTGGTTGTGATGGGGACTTAAGTTAAGCGCTTTTCAGTCTTTTGAATAGTAAATTAAAAGGTCCATAAGGGAATAATGACATTGACTGCTGCTGCTGCCGCCACTGCCATTGATTTTTAAGTTGCCATTTCTTGTTCTCTTTCAGAAAGCGCAGAGGAGCCATCAACAGCAAGCAGCTCACATACCTGGAGAAATATCGCCCCAAACAGAGACTGCGTTATAAGCACCCACACATTTTCAAGAACAAGTGCTGTATCATGTGACCCAATGGACTGCAAGAACCCACCCCACCCCCCCCTTTCCGACAGAAAATACGGATCTCGGATAGACGCGAAAAACAAAACGAATGGACTTGGACAGCCTCCTGAGGCACTGTACTGTTCTAGGATGACCATGCAAACTAGTCTAGGGTTAGGTGGAGTGGCCACGGGGTCTGGACGAACTCCTGGAGAAAGGGGGAAGGGAGTGGGAGCAGTTGCTCCCAGAAATTGGACTGCAGCCAAGACGTTGGAGATGATGGCGCCTCTGCCTTAAGCCATCCTAGTTCTTAGACATGCACCAACAGTTTGACCGACCCCCCACCCCACACACACGCCAAAACATTACTATGGTCTTCTGTTATTGGCTGCATTTTGGGTCAACCAATGTCCCTCTTCCTGAAAAACACATCAGAGAAGGAAAAAAAAATGCCTTTGATGAGTGTTGGTAAGAGTGAGAGCTAGCTGTGCAACAACAAAATGTGAATCGTGTGGGGACATATGGGAAATGTATTCTATTGTGCCTGCTCTTTTAAATCTCTCTCTCCCTCTCACTTTGTCTATGAATTGTAAACGGTCAGGAAAGAGGCCCTTTTTGCTCACCTGCAATGGACATGCTACTATGCTGCTTTGTGCTGGTATACTTCCTCATGATGCTTCAGTGTTTTGTTTGTGAGCGTGTTCAGTGCAGCCGGTTTTAGCACTTGAAGGGGATAAAGCCTGTGTCACTTGACTGCAGCAAGGGGATTCGATGTGAGATTTAGTGCAACAACTTTTTTTTTTTTTTTTTTTTTTTTTAATATATGTTGATGAAACCAAACGTCAGGTGAGGAGAATGCATTCTTGGAGTGAGGGGGTGTGTGCGCGTCAGTGGAAGTGTTTGACAGAATGCTGGCAGGTGTACTCATCCTTGTGAGGTTGCTATGAGATTGTTCTCTCTACTCCAAGCTTGGGTTCATGGGGAACTTTTTTTTCCCTTTCTTTTTTGCTTGGTTTATGCCCCTGTTACATTATGGTGTGTGAATCAGGCCAAACTTACAAAGAAACTGCAAAGCACCCACAAGGAGGAACCCTGGCCACAGATCTCATACACATGCACACACACCACACAAACACCCTCTCAATGGAGGGCCTTGGCGCCTGTGAGCAAGCCGGTTGGTTTGCTCCTCAACAGCACAGATTTCTCCACTGGAGAGGAAGGGAGGGAGACAACTTCGCTCTTGTCTTCCTCTTGCTTCTGACTTGCCTCTTTGTCTGCCTTTATCTTTTGTTGTCTCTGAAGGAACTGCCTTCACTTGTATAGAATTAATGAAATAATAAATAATAAAAGGATGTGCACCTCCCTTTCTCGGCATTCTTTTTACCGTTATATCCATCAGATGACCAGGAGGATGACCACACCGGGAGTGAGCAAGGAGTGATTCATGGGCGGACCGTGAGTGCCAGCTCATTGGTGTCAGATGTTTGAAAGCGTCAGTCCACTCACAGCAACAGACACCGTCGCCCTCTGCTGGGGGAAAGCTAGTATTAAAAAGGTGCCACGCCGCTCCTGTGTGAGTGGCCCGAGGACGGGGCGATGTCTTGGTTTTCCCCTGACATTCACGTCTTTCCAGGTCAACGCGAATCACCATCCCATCTCCGCTATCTAAGGAATCTAGGTCTAGGAGTAGTGCGTCACCATGTAAAGGTCCTCCATATCATATGAAGAATCCTTGTAACCCAATCCCTCTCGACCAGATGTGACCACCGAAAAGGAATTACCCCTTGTAGTGGCAGTGTGACTTCACTTCTGTCCGGCGCCACTGCATGCCATAAACGTGTGTTTTGTTGTTGTTGATAACAAAAAACGCGATAAAGGAGTGTCCTCTTCCTTTTGGCCTACCACCAACTTGTGGTGTATCTGAGGAATGCGGACCAGGGGAAGGATGTGATTGCGGAGGTGGTCGTGACCTTCCCACATGGGTGAAAGGACTGACAGAATAAGTCACTTAAACAGAGACATTGCTTAAAGGCAAGAGCTGGATTGTTCCAAATGGTCCAAAACATTTGTGAAAAGTTTGATCACGTATAGTATAGTTAAGTCACTAACATAACACTGATTCAGGAAATAGGATACAGAAAAGTTAGGACAGAACTATATTTCAAAAGCTGTAGACAAGACTAGGAGAGATTGAGCCATTAGACATTTGACATGTGAAGTGATTAATGATCAATTTCTTAATGTCCTCTGAAACGTCTAGACTATGTGTTTCATCAGAAGATGCAACACATTTGTCCACAGTAGAATCTAGTCAGCCCCTCCTGAACACCGATGCACACACTAGTCACAAGCAAATAATGAATAGGACTTTAGGGACATATAAAATAAATTTTATTATCCATTTTTCATTTTCTACATTGTAGTTGCATTTCTAGACACTGTCATCAAAGAACGCAGCTACACTTTTTCAATCCGGACACAAAAGCAACGTCATATCTTCTGCTTTTTAGCGCCCGAATTTCAATATATAATTATTGTATGGAAAAAAGAAAACAAAAAAAGGAACCTAATTGTGTCTGTTCTCTTCTCTTGGTTCGGTATACTCGACATAAAAATGTGGCCAGGGGAGGGGGGGCCGGGTCGTTTGAGGGGGGGCGGGGTTTGACGGCAGCAGCACTGAGACAGCGGCTCAGGGCTGCGCCCCTGTTGCCGCGGGAACCTGCGTGGCCAGAGCGCTGGGGGACGAGATGACCGGCGAGCCAGCCATGTTGCCCAACGGCTGCTGGGAGGAGGACATGGACGTGATGCCTGCAACAGACCGAGAACACAGGGATTTGTACTGGGGGTTTTACATCTAAGCAGAACTGTACTATACAGTCTTCCGTATGTCTCTGTTAAAAGCGGTAGACTCATTAGCTTGAGCCGAACGACTAGCTGTTTAAAACCCATAAACAAACATTTGTCTGTCAGCATGAGAGATCAAATACTTTTCCAAATTCCACATTATATTCAAAGAAAGAACTTAAGCTATGGGTGAAAT
This sequence comes from Alosa sapidissima, assembly GCF_018492685.1. Taxonomy (NCBI): domain Eukaryota; kingdom Metazoa; phylum Chordata; class Actinopteri; order Clupeiformes; family Clupeidae; genus Alosa; species Alosa sapidissima. The sequence continues at coordinate 15,690,979 of NC_055977.1, forward strand.
TACCCAAGACAACCAGTCAATTTAACCAGTCAACATGTAGCTGCATGTATCTGTGTGTGTTGTACCAGTCATCATACTGGACGAGCTGACGGGGGTGGAGCCTGTTGACAGTCCTGATGTGGAGCCCATCCTTGCCTGGTCTTTCACTATGGGATCTGATGGGGGACACAGAGCAGAATGCCAGCGTGAGCACACGGGGCTGCAGAAGCTGGATATAAAAACTGTTAAGGTCCGTCCACAATGCTAACAATGCTAAGTAAACAACTATAATAAAACAACCGTAACTGTAAAAGAGTGTCCACTGTGACAAACGCGGAAAACCTCTGAGGAATATTCTTCGTGCGATTCCTTAAACTCAGTCGATTCCAATGGGCTATCAGCATTTCTATCGTTCACAAAATCACACTGAGTGCTCTTCATGTCATCATATCATAATGTGTGGTGTGGACGTTATGATCAGCTAGAGCGATCACATTAATACAGCAGTCAGTCATGGTGACTGTGTGAATGAGCTGTTAAAGCCTCCGCACATAGGCGCTGATTACATTAGATTCCATTGGTTCCAATACAACTCCGTGTACCTGCGGAACCCGTCCGTTGCTGCCTTGTAGATTGCGATTTAGTTCCATTTTTTTGTCGCCTCCGTTCAATAAACTTTTCACTGAATTTCCTTGACCTACTACATTCAAATTACGTCACTGACCAAAGATTTAAGCACAGTCGCGTAGGGTAGCCAATACTGTTTAATGTCGTAAAGGTTGTAAAGATAAGACAAAGTAAGAAGTAATGTTAGGAATCCTTGATGAATGTGATTGAAATCATTGGTCCAGCCTAACCAAAGTTAACGCTATGTCTATGCCCGTCACCATTGGAAAAGTTGGTGTTGGAAAAGTATCCCAATAGTGAGTCCCCAAAACTCTATTCACAACGTGTATAAGTCTGGTTTTAACAAGGCTATGAATTTGCACCAAAAGGTATGTAATTCCCTGACTTTCCATGTCTGGAATAGTCTTTATTAAAATGCCTTGATATTTCAGAAAATTCAAGACCCGTGGGAACCCTGTGTTTATCGAATGCTTGTCAGCTGAAAATGTTGGTAAGTGAAAATTTCGGTGCACTTATGTCAGCGGCTATGTGCGGAGGCCTTCAGAATGGGAATTAGGGCGGGTGAGGGATCACAGAGCAGTTGGACATAAGGGAGGGGGGAAGGACACTCACAGAAGTAGGGGTGCTCCATGGCCTCTCGGGCTGTGAGGCGTGCCTGGTGGTCGTAGCGCAGCAGCTTGTCCAGGAAATCCAAGGCCTCTGTGCTCACCAGATGCTGGTTCTCACTGTGCACAAAGCGCTCCCACCTCTTCCGAGAATGTCTGCGGAGGCAGAGAGAAAGGGAGGAGAGTTATCGTTTCCAATAAACGTTTCCGTAAATGCTTCTGTACACAATAAATTCCTCATCACGGATTACAAAGAACACTGCGATAATCTGATCAGAGTTACTACCTTACAGATAAATGTCTAAGTACTGAATACTATTCTGCAGATCAGCAAGGTGGAAATACACTTTATACGTTGGGGACATTTCAAACTGATCTCAGGACAAAAGCAACACACTCCTACTGATACGTTCTAGCAAAACATGCGATCAAACACTTGCAAAGGATGTTCTCGTATCTGAAAAAAATTGGGAGTTAAACCCACCTGCCCAATATGTCATTAAACCGAGGGTCTAATTCAATGTTGTACTTGTCAATGTAGTCATACAAGTCTTCTGTGCCCAGGACTTTTGCGATTCGTACAAGCTGATGGAGAAAAACAAGGAGGATGAGAGGGAGGAGGTTAAGAGGAAGAGATTGAGGACAATTGCCTCTCAGACACCAGGTGGCAGTAGACACAAATGTGATCATAGATTTTACCTGTACCGCTCAGGGAAAACCACTTGGTGGCTGTATATGTATCGGTTTCTGTGTGTGTGCTTGCCTTTGCATGCACACCAGACATACCTGGTCATAGTTGTCGTGGCCGTGGAAAAAGGGCTCTTTCCTGAAGATCATACTGGCCAGCATGCATCCTAAGCTCCACATGTCTAAACTGTAGTCATACATCTGCAAAACAAACAAACAAAAAATGAAATTCAAAACACACGTCAACGGTATTTTGTAGCTTTTGTTTCTGAAGCCATCAACAATGAGCATATTCCAGAGGCATCCCAACGACCCCAAAAATGAAAACATCCACAAGACAATGGGGGGTGGCGGGGTTGGTTGGTTGAATTGAACCAAGCTCAATTCAGTTCATTCACACTTGCAAAGAGGGGCTTTCCATTTCTGACCTGGTAGTCTACCAGTAGCTCCGGTCCCTTGAAGTATCGGGAAGCCACTCGCACGTTGTACTCCTGGCTTGGGTGGTAGAACTCTGCAAGACCCCAGTCTATCAGGCGGAGCTGCGCCAACGGAACAGAAATTAGTATTTTCACTGAACCATGCAAACATTCAGCCTTCCCCATTCCTGACCTGAATCCATGGGCATGGAACCATCTTCAGGTCCATCCAAAAACACATTTACATTGCACATGAAAAGCATTTTGGTCAGTGTATTACATTCAAAAGCACATCATGGCCTTCCAATGTTTCTGTCTCCAATAAATGTTTATGTTATGTTAAATGTTAATTAAAACTAGTCTGTCAGTGAAAGGGTCAAAAGGCTATAGAGTTGGTGCCTTACTAATGAATGTGTTACTGATAGACTGGGTGGATTAAGGACACACACTCTGTCTCTGAAATAGAACTTTCCTTTGAATGAAACATGATTACCCTAACAACTGAACAAAAGGTGATAATTAAACCCTCACGGATGGTGCCAACTTGCTTTGTATTGGTAAACCCAATTTAAATTTCTACTGAAACATATAGACTTCAAGAAAGGCTGGATAACACAAGAAGACATTCAAAGAACCTCATCCTTAACCTTCATATTTGAAGAATGATCACCACTGACAAATCTCTGTTCAGGGTCCACTGTTACACAGATAACAGAACATTTAACCAATCAGGAGGGACTATTACCTTTCTGTGTTCATGGTCAATCATGACGTTGTGTGGCTTAACATCTCTGTGCATGATTCCCATACTGTGGCAATAGTCCAAGGCCTATGGACACAGAAAGGACGTAAACACGATTTCAGTTGATGGAAAACATTTTAAACATGAAAATGCACCTCTTCGTCCCATTTCATATACAGCTTCTTTGACACACTGCTCTCTGGTAGTTGCACCCGATTGAACCTCCTTAGAAGAAGATCCGTTTGTAACCGAATGCACTGGTGACCCCGTTTCCCTGAGAGTGACCCCAGCTGAGCTGCGCAGAGCGCCACTGAATCTCCTTTGAAGGTGGGGGAGGGGATGGAGGCTGGACATGTTGTTTCTGTTCTGTGGGATGAAGAAGCGGCAGTGGCAGATGCTCTTTCTGCTTGAGCTGCGCTCGGCTTTCAGTGATCCAGCTTAACACACCTGAGTATGGCAGGAGTTACACCCTCCCCTTCACCTCCAAACCCCCACATGACCAACTAACTAGCCAATCAGTAGAAGAGAGGGCCCAATTTGGCATCCATCCCAGCCAATGAGAGGAGAGAAAAAGACCCCTTGGATCAAAGCAGAAGACTACTGCAGAAATGAGAGCAACAAGGGCCTTGTTTCATTATAAGCTTCAATTCTAGAGCGTCACACCAACTGGAGCCCTTGAGACGTGTCACTGGAGGCATACAAGTGTAAATGGATGACCAACAGGCTGCAGTGGGGGGAGAAGTGTGTAGGCGTATGTTTACATGGGTGTTTATGTGTGTGTGTGTGTGTGTGTGTGCATCCGTGGTGTTTAAATATAAAAGATGACCAGTGTTGCTGTTTTTGAGCACTTCAAACAACAAAGAGCAGCTGAGGCTGGAATCTCGAGCACTGGGGCCCAAGTGTGAGAGAGGGAGGGAGGAGAGACAACATTGAGGAGGAGAGGAGGTCTCAGAGCAGGCCCCCCCGTCCACAAATAAGTTGTCATGACTTTAACACATGTCAGTTCCATATGGGGCTAGCCGGCCATTCCGAGGCCCTCACCACTAAGCTGATTCTCTGCAGCTGCAGCAGAGCAAAGGCCAAAGGGGAAGCTGGCGCCTAGCACCACCACAGCATCCACGGCCTCTTAGGGTAACTAAAGGGGAGGTATTCATGTAAGTGCACAATGCAATAGCAAAACAAAAGACAATATCAGCAGCTTTTGAGGCTTTTTCTCTACACATAAGACTCATTCATCGCCTCAAAGCATGCATCAGTCTATATGACTCAAGTGTAAGGCTGTGGTTACGTTACGAAGAGGGTTGGAGTGGCTGTGTGGGAGAAAAGGGTAATGCAAGATCAAACATGTCAATCGAGACTGATCATTTTCATTGGAATGGTATCGAGCCTGATCAGACATGCATCTGATAATGTTTTGATGCCCTTATTCAAAAGGGACAACAAGAGCAAACAGAGAAGGGAGTGTGAAACAAAGAAGGGAGAGCTTACCTTTAATATCTCGTACATGTAAAACCGTATGTCGTAGTCCGATAGCGTTTGATACAATTGCTGGGGGTGAAAAAGGAAAGAGAAAAAAAGTTAGGTCATTTCACTCACATGTGCTTAGACTTAAGGGCCTAAACAGAGCATGAGAATATGAGAGGGAATGGAGCATTTACCTTGAAGTCTGTGTTGTTAACATGTTCAAAAACCAGAGCTGGCGTCCGAGACTAAAGTTCAGACACAGACAGACAGACAGGACAGACAGAGAGAGATGTAGAGAAGGGTGGTAGATTTAATCAATCATTTCCGAGGCCCGGGCTACACTGGTCTGCAACTGAAGTGTTCTGTTCCCCAAGTGTAAAAATAGTTTTAGAAGACCGCTTTCATTTTTTCGAACGTACAAGCTGCTATCACGACTGGTGTAGCCAGTTCCATTGATTATAGTGGCAGCTAATTGTAGATGTACCACGAACAGAGAGCTTCAGTTACGTGCCCAGTGTACGCTCCCTGTGAGTGACCTGATAAGTGCTAGTAATGTTTCTTTGGCTGAGATTGCTGGGGCACTCACCACGGGGTCCTTGACGATGTCTAAAAGCGTGATGATGTTGGGACCTCCTCGCAGGTTTTCTAGAATTTTAATTTCTCGCTTGATTTTCTTCTTCTTTACTGGCTGCATGCGGAAAGAAACAAAATAACTCAAAAGGGAATGCCTAGGTCTATCCACTTGTCAATCAGGAATAAAACAGGAAATATGATATATATATATATATATATATATATATATATATATATATAAGTCTTTTTTAATGATGACATTTGCCTTTGGCCACACATTGGGTTAAAAAAACAAAACCGCTTGAATTCATAAAAGCTAAATTCAGACATAAACACGCATCCCACACATGTTCAACTGCAACAGCTTTAAGACAAAGAATAACAACGTCCTCTGGCATTTAGCAAAAGGCACCCACTTGGTCTTTACAATGTCAAAATAAGCATGTACAATGGGGTAGGTTTGGCAGGACTGGGGATAAGGCTTCATTAGGCTGGATCTCATCCAGATGGATTTTCTCTCTGTAGACATTTACCCCTCAGTCTGCATCAGTAATACATCAAAATAAACATTCAAAAAAAGAAAGGAAGGAAAAGGAAGGGGGGGAAAAAAGACACCATTTCCTGTTCATGTTAGAAGGAATAGGACCAAGAACAGGAATAGGATAACATTTTCTGTGTGTGTGTGTGTGTGTGTGTGTGTGTGTGTGTGTGTGTGTGTGTGTGTGTGTGTGCGTGGGGGTCAGGAGATGGGAGTTGAAAAGGGAATGAATCGCCTCCCTCCATGGTCAGGCATAGAAGCTGTGCAGTGCTTCGTTTTCCCTTTTTCTCTTTACCTTTAGTATTTTGACGACGACTTTCTCATTGTTTGTGATGTTGATTGCCTCAAACACCTCACTGTATTTGCCTCGGCCGAGCTTTCGCACCAGCTGGTAGTCATCCTGATTCCTGAAGACGTGGCGAGGAAAAGGAAAAAACAGACAGACAGGGAGAGAGAAAGAAAGAGAGAGAGAGAGAGAGAGAGAGAGAGATCAGACAGACAGACAGACAGAGAGAATATAGAAAAGAGATGTAGGTAGAGAGAAAGAGGGGAGAGAAAGCATAAATGTCAGTGCATGATCTGCGGCTGCTGAAGCTCGGCTGCCCTGCCTGCTGCAGTGAGGAGGCCAGCGCATTCCTGCGGAGCCCTGGGTTAGAGACGGGCCATAAAACAAGCACATATGGAAGCAAATACCTGCAGCAGTCTCCCTCTCTCCCTCCGTCTCTGTCTCCCGCTCAGTCTCCCCTCTCCCTCTTTCTTCCTCTCATTCTCCGTCTCCCACTCCCTCTCTCTGTCTCAGTGGTAGGGAGGACAGGCCTGCCGGTGGAACACACCGCTTTGCAGCACAGGCCACACCACACCACATCCGGCTTAGACCATCTCTGCCACCATCCCCATCACCTACTGCCTTCGTATCCTCTCAATTCCCAATCCAGTGACAGAAATGAATGGGGGCAAAGGGCAAAATGCCCCCCCCCCCCCCCCAAAATCTCAGAATACTCTGAAAACTATTTGAGGGTTGTCCCCCAACATTTTAGCACCATTTTAAGGCAGTGGTGAAAAAAATTGACCCCCCCACCCCCCAATGTAAATGTACATCTCCAACATGGAATCACTCCATCTCCAAAACCCCTCTGGTCCCATTCTCTACATGGACATCCCCAAGAAATGTAACATGATTTAAGGACTCTTCGGTGATGGGAGAGGGAAGGGAGTTTGTTGACAAATGGAAAAGAAAAACGTTTCAAATCCACAGCAGAATCCATATTCCCAATCCTGGAGGCTGATGTGTATAATGGGCGGTATGTGCCACAGCCTCTGTATCAACACACACCTCACTAAACACACACTCCAGGCATTTCTAAAACATCTCCCACCCCAAGATACCTTGACATGCACACCCATCTCAGCCATTTGTACATGCCACGCACTGCTTTCACTACCACTTCTTCCACTCACCATTCAACACCCACCTCACTCCATTCATCCATCCATCCATTCATTCATTCATTCATTCATTCATTCTTCATCTGTGGTGCAACACTCACCCCCACTCCACCACGTGTGACTCATAGTCCCAGTACTCGCGCGGCCTCTGTGTGTTGACGTCGGGGTAGACCCGGGATCGGCTGGTGACCGGACCAGACATGACCAGGAGAATGCTGCGGCGGCTGGAAGAGGAACAGGAAGAGAGGGAGGGAAGGAAAGAAAGAAAGAAAGAAGAAGAAGAAGAGAGGGAAAGAGATCAAAAGACAGTAAGAAGGTGATACAAAATCCAGAAGAAAATACATCAGGCTACACGTGTTTGTTTAGCGTGGTGCCCGGCGATGCACGTCACCGTCCCGTGGAGCTCCATGCTACGTCAACATCGCTGAAGGCATGAAATCCATGACCTAGTTTGCATGCAGCCTCCTCACACTGACAAAAGCGAGCATTGCACAAGTCGTGCACAAACTAAAAATACGGGGCCTTACTTTAAAAGCTTGCAAATAAAAAATGAAAGAAAAGGCAAATGAAAGAAAGAACGAAGAAGGGAAAGAAAAAAAAAAGTTCCATGCCTCAGATTAAACCATTTCCTGTTCTCAATAGTTGCGAGACTGCCGAGTTGGGACCAAAGTGAGCTCTTCTTCTCTTGTTGATGGGGCCGCGAGGCTGCGACTCGTACGGCGTTTGAAAACTTGAACTTTACTCTGCGCCAGATAGGCTAATGGCACAACAAGAGCAGGCTGAACTAAATGGATTCAGATGCACAGTTTTGTGGGCTTAATCACCAAGAATGTGCCTCTGTTTGTTCTCCGCTGCTTTCATTCTCTGGTCTTATGACTTGGAAGTGATGAGCATTCTGAGAAGTAACAACAGCTACTGACCAGCAGTTCCCACAATTTCCTGAAAATCAAAAGGGGGTTTCAAAGGATGCTTTATGCTGGCACTTAAGCTACACCTTGGGCTGTGCTGAGTGTTCCAAAGAATACGTTCTCATACATTCCTTGTGGATTCAGTGCAGTTACGGAAAAAGATGATACTATTCCAAAAGGTCCATATTTAACCTTTTGGCATGGCTATGTACTGATGTATACTGAAGTTTGGACACTACTGCCACAATTTATCCACGTAAATTTGTTCCAACATGTCCCTATGCAGGTAAATAATATACAGACAAATATTACAGTATAAAAATTACACTCAGCCATACTCTAGGCAATTGAGACTAAAACAGATAACAAACTAGTTCCAGGGCTAGTCAAGGGAGCTCTTTAGAAACAGTCTTACTGATCCACTTTCATACAAGGAGGACTCATAAATAAGAGCCACTGCATGCTGGGCTCAGTCACAAGGTCTGCGCCACCTTCAGAGTAGAGCAGCTTTATTTACCTCGAGCTTAGAGTGGGGAGGTGGGGTGGGCACAGTAGGAGAGTAGACTACATCCAATTACTCTACATTCAGGAATCAAAAGGCCAAGTCTCAACATCGGCCTCTGAACCCGAACTGAACAGCAGAAGGTAAGCAGCCAACGGGAAGATGCCGGGAAGAAGAACAGGAAGAAGTCTGTTGTGGTTACCGGTCTCCTCTGCATCTTTCCCCTCCATCAACTCAACTTCCCGACCTCATCAATGACAGATGCTTCCAGTCACAAAATGGAGCTTCCATTTCCCATATCCTGTTATCTTTTGGTTGCTTGCTGGCTCTGAACTTCAACATGACTGATTTTTAGGTAGCTTAAAGCTAAAGATCTGGTGGAAGCAAGGCATACTGGACCCAAACAAAGAGAGAAGAGAATCTGGGGTCAAGTGAAAGTAGAGCACACCCCAATGGCAGGCTGATCGGTGTAACAGTGACACCCATCCTCACTCGAGCAGTCAGCGCTTGCCTTCAGGTGGGAGACAACAGATGAGTGAGGTGGGATTAAATACTAAATCATCCTGTTACTAACTCACTCATCAGTATCACAGATACCAAATGTACACATACTTAAATACAGTAATATCACAGGCAATTCACAGACACACGTGTACATAAACAAGCGTCACTGATAACAGGTAAATAAAAAAAAATAAGCCTATGGGCTTTATATTATCTAAAATAAATAAGCCTATAGGCTTTATATTGCCTTTATATATATGGGTAGATTTATCTAGAGACGTTGGAATTTGTAACAGTTTTCTGCAGGGTGAACGTGCTGATTGTTCGCCGAGTTTGACATTTATTTTAATTAATTTAATTTTAAGTAATCAAATTCAATGCTTTAATAAGTGGGATTCAAATGTTGAGGCTGAACTGTGCTGTGTTGAGATTATGGGTGGAACACAGCACAGTTGGGTAAATGAATATAAGCTTGCAAACAAAGCCACACCTGGCCCTGTGACACCATGCACTCCACCTACCATCGTACTGTTGAGCAAGTCAAATGTAGGTAATGCAAAGACACTGACGTAAAGTCCAAACTATGGCATGCCCTGTTCCACACACTGACAAAGGTCATAAGGCCGAAACATTTGTTCACTTACCCCTGTTGCTAGTAAAATAAACCAGCGAGAAAAAAAAGAAAATTGGAGTGCGACCAATTTTTGATTTTCTGAAAGTTTCCTGGATCACGCACCCACAAGAAAACAAATGGGAAAGCGCGGTGTTTGCAAAAAAATGCCCTTTTCTTTCCCATCTTTTGAGGGTTGGCTGGATTAATCAGTACTCCTGATATGCACTCGGGTTCATGGTTGGCATGATCAATACCTGGCCTCGCTACAGGCCTCGATGGAGTGGCAGCACATGAAGCTGAAATGAACTAGTTTGACAACAGGAGACATTGGCAGAGAATCAGGAGTGGGCAGGCCGGTAGTGGTGGAGATTGGCGAGAGCACAACGGAGGAAAGAGGCGCCATCATAATTATCATTTATGCAGGGCAGAATTGGGTTACGTGATGAATCTGCCATGAATCTGCTAAAAGTCAGAGGGGGGCGCAGGGTGTGTGTTAGTCATCAAAGGATCTGAGAAGCTGAGGAGCAGAAACAAGCTGACAATTTTTTAATGTAGCCATTCAAATTCGATCTGTTCAAGCGATTGTCAATCTATTGTATATCCACAATAGATACCAATGATTGATTGTTCTAGGCCAGGGAGGTAAGCGTATGTAAGAATGGTTTGGCCAGCTTTCTACTTGGTTTACGTATTCTGTAAGCAAACTACCATTTCCTTAATGTAACTAAGTTAGCGATTCTAGCTATACACTAATGATCAGAGTAAAATTCTGCATCAGAAAGGTGGACATGTCAGAATGACATGACTTGCTATGTGCTGGCAGAAATAAAAGGGTACATGGGGTGCATTTGCAATCATTAGATTAGGGCCATAGATGGCAAGTTCATGGCAAGATGGCAACTTCAACCAATACATGAAAGTAGGAGGAGGGTAAGCATTCGCTAAATCATTCTTCTACTAGTCCGCCCGTCCGCCCGCCCCCCCCACCCCCGCCGCCGGCTTGTTGAATCACTTGAACGTTAGCTACTATTATTGCTGCAAGCCACCATCACCTACCTAACTAGCTAACCAGTACCGCGCCAGCAGATCCACTTTTATTTGTCGTTTCGACGAGTTTAGCGCCAGTTAACAGTGAATCCAGAGGTTCCAGTCGGCTAACGTTGGGATCTGTTTTCCTTGTTACAAGGTTGGCGTTACCTACGCTAGAAAGCTATCTAGATAACTAAACTGCATCAAATCCATCAATGATGAGCGTGCGTTATTAACTCTTGACCAAGACCAACCTCGCATCAAAGCTAGGCGAGCAAGTTAGCTTTCTCAGTAAGGTGACTGACGTTAGCCATCTACCAACCAAGTTAGCTATGGATAACTCACAGCTAGGCTAGCTACTAGATAGCTATCGTTAGCTGGTTAAGGTTAGATTTATGTGGCACACTTGTAGTTACCGACCACCTCTCGACGAACGATACGGCAATATTAGTGATGTTAATAAAAAAATATATACGCTTAACAATAATTACCCACTGGCTTTTGACAAACTTGTCAGCATTTCAGGTTGACTAAGAGAAAACTACAACGTTATCTTTACTCGTTAAGAATATGATTGACTGGAGGATCTGGCTTTGGGAGATGCAGCCATCTTCAGATGATGAAAATCGGTTAAAGACTAAGAAAATGTGGAGACCGTTTACACGTCATTGCTACACAATCAACATTTAAAGCATTACTTAGTGAACACAGTGTATTGTTATATCTATCGTTGGTTGTTCAAAAGCTCTCTCGTGGTATCCAGAAGGCAGAGGCACAATCTAGAAATCCCAGGCTACGAGTAAAGCCCCAACGCCTAGCTGGCTAAAAGCGCCACCACGATAGCTCGCTAGTTAGCGCGCTAGCTGGATGCCCACTAATTCTAAACGTTCGAAAAATCGCACGCACTGAGAACTGACAGCAGCAAAGCTTCACACTTCAATAACATCATTCATATAGTGTTAGGCGGGGGGAAACATGTATTATAAGTCCAAAAGACACAGTGAATTACCTCTCGTTTCTTCAGGGATGACAATATGGCGGCTCCCGCAGACCATAGACTAGACTCCGGCAAACAAGTTTTGTAATGAAAGCGATGAATGCACTTGTGAATGAATAGCCTCCCTACCTCATGGTGGCGCAAACACAAAAACATGATAAGTTGTGCTTGGGTGGAACTATTGGTGAAATCAGTCAGAGAATGTGATTATTACCAGAGCCCTAGACATTCTCTGTTATTACACATAATATTATGTGTATCATTTCTGTTTGTTTTTATGAGCAATACGAAGTGTTGTGGAAGGATGCAGCCACGCATGCAGCCTAATAGGCCTATAATAGCCTACCTTGTGTCATCTTTATACTAAAATGTGAAATATCTGAAGAACAACTCCACATGGAAAATATTAGGCCTATGGCTAGATAACGAGATGTATAGAGACAGATATTTTATTTATCCTGGGGAAAATTTAGGAAATGACATAGGGCAGAAATTAGGCAGAAGTCATATACACCGCTTGATACAAGTCACAGCATCCACACAGCAGGCTATCTCACAGACCTAATAATTTCATAAAAAAACATAATCTATTGCCTATTACCTCAATAGGCTAGTTTAAACTCGGCATGAAATATCATGTGAGTTCAACTAAGTAAAAAAAAAACAGAAGAGATCATTGGGCATTGTTTTAGAATCTCGGCTAAATAACTTTTATGTAGTTAAGTGTAGCAGATGCCCTGTAGATTCCAATGGTGTGCAGGCAAAGCAAGCCTCTTATATGACTTGGCAATGCCACACTGCCTCATATGGCTCACCGGAGAGCTCTGCAGGAAGTCTCAGAAACACAGAGTTCATCAACCAGTGAGGCCTGACAGATCAGCAGTCTACCATCAGATCTGACAGCACCTCGAGTGCATGTCCATAGATTATTCCTCCCACACCACTGGACACACAAAGGCATCATGTGTGACAGTTTATATTAAAAAGCCATCCAATACCATCGCTGCTTTAATAAATCCTGTCTGGTATGTGCCGGTTATGGGGTGTAATTTTTCATGATGATGGAAAGTGAGGGAAATTGCCTCTAAATAATTACAGTTAATTTACTAGGTTGGCCTCAATCCTTAAATCAAGTGCCGGCCTTGACAGAATGCCTTCTCCTTTTCAGACCTTGACGGTGTTATGCATTTGTGTCATCACGCTACAGAGTGTGTAACAGAACTCTGAGTCAAATGAGGAATTTGAGCATGGGAGAAATGGTGATAGCAGGCTGTTGCTGTCTGGAAAATATCAGAATATAAAATTAAATTTTAGGACAAATGTGCTGTATATCAGCTTTCTTTCCCCCCTCCTTCCAACAAACATTCTGAAGCTTTCTCAAGATGATAAGAATCTGTACTGTTGTCATTGTAATACGTTTTTACCCAAACTGTGCTGTTCTGTTTATAGTAAATATAAAAAAATAGACAGGGTCAGCAAGTGCAGTCTGATGTTTATAAACCCTTGAACTTTTCCCAAGTGGTTAAATGTTCTAATGCACAGGCTGGAGTTATATGGCATATCTTTTTTTATCTTATCGACTGTATAAGAATCCTGCCAGTAACGTTGGAATACACTTCCTTTCAAATGTGTTGCTTAGGTTGGAACTTTAGGAGACCAGTCTACTCATGCACATGTAAATCTGACATTACCAGCTTTCAAAGGCTCTCATCTCGACTATTTTGCGTGAAAAGACCGATAAACTGCTTGGTCAGCCACACCACAATGTGACCGAGGGAAGGATCCTCAACGGTTAATTATCCCTTTACACTTACAGAGTGAAATCCTTTTAGTGCGCAGACAGAGGGCTCCTTTGATACGAGGAAAAAGCAAAGCCTAAATACCAGCCGCACTGGACGTGTGAGATGTAACTCTATTACAGAGGACCACTTTCTCCTATTATCACCGCCCTCACCCCTTGCTCTACTCCAGAGAAGACCTCTCCATTTTTCTGCTTTGGGCCTCCTTACAAACCAGGGAAAGGTAAAACCCAGATGGGTAGACTTCCTGTCTTGTCTGAAGACGGCCCATTCATTTTTTCCATTGGCATTTGTTCCGTCTGATAAAGAGCAAAAAGACCCGGCAGATCAGGTGACTGGTGCGGATGAGGTTCTGGAGGAGACTGTACACTACAAGGGCATTAGTCTTAGCTGTGTGAGCCTGTGAAATCGACCATGTCTTGAGCTGGATTTCTCCTGACTTTCTTTTTTTTCCAAATGCGACATTGCAAAGAAGGCCAGCCACCATGGTTCAAAATTAAAGTCACATTCCCCCTACCACTGCCAAGTTTGTTACAGAGTTCCCAAATTGGGTTCAGTGGTTTCAGATGTATATCACATGTGATCACAGTGCACTGCTAAAAAGTATTTCCACAAAACAGACACAAGTATTTCCACAAGACATTTCCACAAAACCTTCCACACAACCTTTTTTTGTCTCAAGGTTGTAGTGTATTGTACATATCCTATGTTCAACACTCAAAATGAGTTAAGGACATATAATACCAACCATTTAGAGGGTAGGAGTTCTGTTTTAAGATGTACAGTATAACCTTATACTCAATTCTTCACAGCTCTTCATAATGTCAAGGACGCATGAAAGTTTCCCCTCTTTGAAGTAGCTATCACTTTATATGTAAATGAACTTAGCATTTAGCAACACAATTGTAATGGTGATCTGGAGATTCCCCTTCTCTCTCTCTCTCTCTCTCTCTCTCTCTCTCTCTCTCTCTCTCTCTCTCTCTCTCTCTCTCTCTCTCTCTCTCTCTCTCTCTCTCTCTCTCTCTCTCTCTCTCTCTCTCTCTCTCTCTCTCTCTCTCTCTCTCTCTCTCATGAGACTGTCCCACTTTGATGAAGAATGCTGGAAAGTACACCCAATCCCCAGAGGGTACCATGGGGGCATTCATGTCAGTCCGGCAGGTTCAGACCTCACCTCAAGGTTCAGAGCTCCCCGTCAGCGGCCAATGCCATCAGCTCTGCGCAAAGCTATGACCTTGTTACCTGGCACCGGCTCTTAGCAACGCTTTAGTCACTGTAGCATAAAAGGGTGAACTTTCAAGACTGCCACTTCCACACCCTCCCTTTCCCCCTGCTCTGAAACAAATAGGGTATCATTAAAATATGAGTTATACAAAGGAAGAAAGCAACACAAATATGAGATGAGATATTCCTCAAGTGACAGCCCTTGCCTTTGATATGCCCTTTGGGATGAGAGAAATATATCAGAGAGAAAAAAAGTGTACTAGAGACAGATGAATCCTTACATTAAGGCTGGCAATTAATGAAATCTAAGATGAGGCTGTGTGTGTATGTGTGCGTTTTTTTTGTGTCTTTCCTCCTCTTTCAAGAGCCCACAATGAGAGGGCCTCCCCCTCCCACGTCCCCGATGGCCTTTGGAAAGGTATAAAAGCTACAGGTTCGGCCCATGCCTCACGACCAGCCGAGGTGCAATATTCAACCCCGCACTGTAACCATTCAGGACCCGGACTCTGACCTCCCAACATGCTGTCAAGGTGAGCACAGGAAATCTTCTCTCCTCTTAAACCACAGACATAAGGTAATTTACTGCTAGCGGCGTACAACAATGACTGTCATTGATGTCTACTTTTACATCATATTTCATATTGAGCCTCTTATACTGATAGGAGAAGATAAAACAATTAAATGAAAGGTCTGTTATGTCTGTAAAAGACCGAGGGCTCCACAGTTCTAAAATGCTCACATATAATCAAGAGGTTCAGGGGTACGTCTGAAAAGTCATTGTAGTCACGTGCCAGAATACAGTCTGTTACAGAATCCAAAATAACTTAGCTGAAGGAATGATTACTAACATGATTCCACCTTTAAAAGAAATGGGTTTGTACGAGTTTTGACATAACAGAAAAGCTCTTGTATACCCAATGAAATCACATATAAGACTCATTGTATGCCATAAGTTCCCATAAGTGTATATAATTAAAAACTTAAGAAAAATAAATATTTGAACGATAATGTAATGATAAAGACCATTATAACAACTTTGAAATGGCTCTTTGTCATGGTATAGAAGCCATTGAAGGCATTTGGCAGAGGGAAAGGCAGAACTGTTAAAGTCTCTTTGGACCTGGGTTCTGACCCTCAACATAAATCACTGTCTTTGGTTACCACATGGGAATATGAACTCGGAGTAAACCCAGGCTATTTATGTGCTTCCTGGTCGGCAGTGATGCCCCCTCATTGACCACTTCAAATTAAATAGGGTCCTTATGGGTTCTGTGCTTTATCACTAACATTCGGTGTCCATCCATGTTTCCTTTCCTCTCTTTGCCCCAGGAATATTCTCATCCTCTGCTCCCTGGGAGTCCTACTGGTGAAGGCCGACCTTGAAGCAGGTACTGCGAGTGCCCTTGGAGGACTAGATATTGATTTAATATGATCTGCCTTCCAAAAATGAACAGACCAAGTTCTGAATGGAGAACATAAGCGTTGAAGAATGAACAGGAGGAACTTGTCAAGGGGAGGAGAAAGCTGAGCTAAATGTCAGAAGCCAGCTGGAACGGGCATTTTAAGATCTAATTAAAGCATGTTTTAAGTGTCTTTTAAAACTAATATGCTTGTTTTATGTCCACACTACAGGCACTGATCCTCAAGCCATGTCCACAGGTAAATATAAAGGGCTGAAAATTTGACCAATTTCACAGTTTCTAATTTTCCAAGTATTTTGAAAATAGCGCAGCTTAGTGTAGGCAGCCACTGCATAATCATATATAACAATCAGACATAACACAACCAAGTATAGCCAGCCAGACGGTTTCTTTTGCTGTGACGGTGAATTAAGACTTCGCCTTTTCTCCACCCACAGACCAGGACTCCACCTCAGACGAGGCCCCCACCGGCAAGTACTTTTTTTTTACGGTCACATAACATCTGCAACATGTCACTGCTTGTGGTACAGTATGTTCATGCCAGTCACAGCCATGTTGTTTCCTCTCTACACAGAGAGCATGAATGCTGTCTTCCCCCATCAGCCCAACGGTGAGTCGTACACCAAGTCGTCATTGTTAAAAAAAAAAAAACCTTAAGGGCACAAGCTTCTACCTGATTCCTATGGGAACATCAAAGCTTCTTTGTATGTGTGTGTGTGTGTGCGTGAGTGTGTGTATGCGTGAGTGTGTGTGTCTAGGAGAGGCCCCAAATGAAACTTTTAACCGAATGAATCATCCCCCTCTTCCGTAGAATGACTTGGAGTGGGGGCACTTATTATTGAGGCCATGATCAAGTCCAAACAAGTTTGAAGAAAAAGCAAATGGCGTAAACCTCTTTACCTCCAGCATAACTGAGGAGCTGCCTGTTAGTCCTTAAATAAACACCTGCTTGCCTGAGGAACAAAGAGAGATAAAGAAACAATTTCGGGGAAAAGTGAACCTGACTCCTGCTCTGACAACACAAGGTGATGATTTCCATACTACCCGATACCAGACAGCATAGTGATAATTGTAGGGAGAGGGTGAACCATGCCGAGCCCTTGTTCGGCCGCATTCCTGGGCTGAGGATCACGCTGTAGGGTGGCTTGCTGCTGCTGCGTCTTGATTGACAGCCGTGGGCCGTCTCCGCATCCTGCCATGCCATGTGGGCAGGCTGGCAGGCGGAATATTTTTACGGGCTCATAGTGTCACATTCCTCAGGCGGGACGGTGACCCTCAACACCAGGTCCTATGGTGCCATCTGGAGGCCCAAAGAGGAAATGCAAAACAGAAATGGGAGTCTTTTTTTTGTAAGAATGTCTGTGCACTATGCACTATTGAGAGGTCTGTTATAACCAACCATGTTTCTGTTGTCCAGATGAACCACAGTATTACAATGGAGGAACTACAGGTAAGGATTTAAATCTCCCATTTATATAACCATAAATAATGGTTGTCTTTCAGCATGTTAATGTGTTATTACTGTTACATTTAGATTTGAGCAGCACAAGTGCAGAGGCAGGGGGCAATGGTGAGTCTTGTGTTCTCTGTGGCTGTATATAGAGTGAGTAATGGTATTATGAATCTATGAGGGATTTAGGGAAATTAAACAGATTAATAAATGTTCTGTTTTCTTCACAAAAGGTCAAAAACTCAATGACGTACATGCAGCAGGTGAGCATGAATCCATCTGATCATCTTCAATATAGGAATTTAAAAATGAGTGCCAAATACTTGGGCATTGACATGTATGGGCTATAAGCATATTGTGTTGCCAGCAGCTTTTTGATATGTCTAACCTGGAGAAAGATATACAGTAAGCTCAACTGAATAGTATTCCATATGTAAATTGTAGCTATAACATGTTAAATATGATTATGTACACACAAAACAGTACATCACCTTTCATCTGTGTGAAGATGAAACTAGGCCTTGTTCGTCTGCATTCCTGGGCTGTGAATCGTGATTCATGCTTCACTCATTTCAGGCTGTAGGACAGTAGAAGTGACATCTATTTAGTTGGGTGTTTCCTATCTGTTTTTGTGAGCATTTAGCTACTTTAATCACTCTTTGTTGTCACCACAGATTCCACTAAAACCAGCACTGAGGAACAGGATGGTAAAGAGAAATAGAGCCACACACCACACCACACCACAGATGGCTTCCTTAAGTGTAGTGCTTGGCCATGTGTTAAAAAATGACAAAAGAAATTGATCCCCCTCCCTTTTTCCACCACAGAAAACGAGAGTGCAGACTCTGATGAAGCTGTGAAAAACGTCCCCGTTCAACACTCGGCAAAGTCTCAAAAGCCGGCAGCAGCTGTAGGCAAACGACGCAAGCCGGCCACCACAAAGAGAAGATCTCGGCCCCGCCGCCACATATGAGGTGTCCGTGTCCGAGGCAGACGTTGGATCGAATGGCTTTGGCTACGGCAGTCAAATATGGAAGATGATACTGTATACTCTCAGAGACATTTGTGTCTGAGGAACCTTGAATTAGAGAACCGACGGTGTGATATTTTGTAGCCATCAAGGGAACACTGAAGCATGCACATGCACACACACACAAACACACACACATTCACACAGTCTGTTCTCATAGTCACTCCACATTCACTCAGTCTCATACAATACATCTGTATATCTCATAATGCTCAAAAACATTTCCAAAGATCCATTTTATCTCAGAGTCAAGGCTGTTTTTTTTTTTTATCTGTAGCCTGAATAGATTCCTTCTGAGCAGTAATTGCAATTCAGATTTGAAACCAAGAGATGGCAATATCGAGTTGTGAGCATAAGGCACTTTAACGGCCTGGTGAATTCACTTCATGTTTCCAAAGCTCATACAGTCACTAAGCTCTCACTTTTATACACACTTCCCTCTATAAGCAGCACACTAAACACTAAATTCAGACTTGACTAACTTACATTGGTGCTGGCAACCTGAAGATTCTTATGCTCAGCTTTAATATATATCTATATGTTTAATACACAGACGGTAGATTAAATAATGCTTACACAATGACAGTGTTTCAATGAAAAGTATGTCTCTCTTTTATTGAAAATCATTTTTATACACCAAGTATTTAACATTTTGACATAATGTTTTCAAAGAAATCACATGTTAATGTTTTTCTTTCATTGTATTTCTTCACAATAAACCTCTTTAAGCAATTGAATGACCTATATTCAAAAATTTTGACTCATCATTTTACAAAGATCATTTCTGTCATACCTTTAGAGAGGTCCTTTTCATGACCTTTATTAAATTGTCTTAGTTATAAAAATAATAGTTACAGTTGTTGTATGGATAATGCAACCTTCTCAACTTGTCAGCCGTTTGTATGTATATAAGTTTCAATGAAATATCTAACAAAATAACGAACCCTCACACACTTTCTGTCTGACTATGAAGCCATGAAGCCATATGGTTCTAAATGGTCCTAGTTGAAGTGCTCCGTTACAAGGTGTTTTCTCTATCTCTAGTAAACTATTTCCACTACTCTGTCCACACCAGCAGCCCAGCAGTAAAGGTCGCATTATACTTTCCTCCTCGATTGGCATTAGTAGCCCTCTAGTTTCGCTGTGACGTCCTGCAGACATATTAAACCCCTGGTACCGGGGGACTCCTGTCGTATGGGAGGGATAAGCTTTTGGGTCTGTTTCTTTGTGGAAAAGGTGTGGTGGTCTCATTACTGTCTCAGCCCCCAGCAATCCAACTCCAGCGAAAGGTTAAAGAGCTAAAATCCACCACAACCTCATGAGGTCTTTTTTGTTTCCTTTTCTTGCCTCTGCCCGTAAACCCTGATGGTCATCTGTTTTCTGGGAGACTTGTGAGGGCAAACTTCTTGTGTGACACCGCAGCCACCACACACACACACACACACACACACACAACCACACACAGACACAAACACAGACACAAACACAGACACAAACACACACACACACACACACACACACACACACACACACACACACATAAAGGCGGGAGAAAACAACACTGAGCCTCGTCTCGATCAACCTTTATATGGTTCAGCAGGCCCCGGTGTCAACTTCCCCTCGGCTCTCCTCTTATCCCACTACAAACGCTCCCCTGTTGGACCCACGCACCACCCAGGAGCCTTTCCCCCAGTCCCGAGCCTCCTTCGGCACCTGAAGCGGTTAAAAACAGGGTTCGGTTTCAAATGCCAGCACTGAAGGCCAGTCTGTGGAAGAAAAGGTTACATGATTCTACAATGTAACCAAAATAATGTTTCAGTGTATTTGGGGACGTTTTTGGAGTTTTTCTGGGCTCCACGGCCTCACCAGTTGTGAAGTTAATGGGATCACAGGTCGTTTCAAGCACATTACACTGACATTCTCCATGTTCAACAGTTTTCAAGAGTGGAGAGACCACACACACCTTTCTCCAAGTCTAACACCACCTCCAGTAATGGACGAGTGGTCATTCAGATCAGTATACATCACTGCCCATATCATATTGCGTCCCGCTTGGTGGTAGAACAAAATGTCCCAACTATAAGCCACTTTTTCGATGGAGAAGAGAGAGTGGGCGTCTATGTCTTTAAGAATGGGGTCAGGTACCACACACTCACGTGGGCCTTCTTAGTCACTAAAGGGTGAGTGGACCCCAGCAATCTCATATGTGTATAACACCCCAGTCCATCCTTCAGTCCTAAAACCTTAATCTCCACTTGAGGCATTCATGTGACCCACAAAAAATTCAGCTTAAGCCAGTGGTTGAACTGGTATCAGCTGAGCCCAGCACGCAGACAGAAAATGTGAACTTCTAGCCACTAAAATTGTCGTCTCAGAGTATTTTTAAGTCAGTAACTTGCTCGGGGGGTGCCTCCCGACAGGGAGGACAAAGCATCAGTGTTATGAGGCAAGGCCTCATTCAGCCATCACCAATCCCACACGCCACATGCTGATCCAAGATCAGAAAAACTGTAGATTTGGGAATGCTTCTATCAAAAATAATTCTACCCCTGTCTGACACACACACGCATTAAAATCAAAATGAATGTCTATTATCCTGATGTCAATAATGATCATGAATGTTAAAAATAAAAACTGGGAAAATACTGTAAACAAACACAGATCAAGATGATTCCATTCATTTGAAAAGTTCAATTGCCCACTACTAAAAGAAGGCATGTGATTAGATGCCAATGCTGCTCCCTACTGTTCAAAAGTGGCATTGCAGAGGGAAAGGCACACAAAACATGTGCTGCAGATGCAAGCCAACAGCTCTTTCTGTAAAATTTCCAAGTTAAATATGTGAATTTGAATACATTACTTATGCCATGAATATAGTGAAATACAAAGGGAGTAAACAGAGTGAAATGACACAGCACACCAACCTTTGTGTATGCAGACCTGATTCTTTAGTCTAAATCATGTGTGAGTCAGATTTGAAAAGACTTGACATAAAACGAAAGAGAAAAAAAATGAGTCTGTCTCTGCGTGACTTTCACACACCAATAGCTACAAACAAATTTTGGGGGGTGCATATGCCGTTAACGTCACAGAAAGAAGGATTTGCTGGAGAACACGAAAACAAAGTTCTTTCTTCTGTGCCCTGAAGCATTCCTACATCTCCAAACACTGTTGCTATTGACACCTCACCAATCACAAAGGCTTTAATTTGGTACCAAGACCCTTCACCAATGTACTTGAATAAAATCAGGAAAGGTCAATCAGGTAAGGTCCTCTACCTACACATTCCACGCAACAATGAGTCGATGATCCGGTTAATACTCAAATTAAAACTGATTTACTGGAAAGCTTACACCATGTTGATTTCATATAAAGTACTAGGATTATACACTAGAGGGCGGTGTCAGGAACCCATCAGTCTGCTTCAGCTTGGTAAGGAAGAACAATGCACTTCAAAGACCAATGGTGGGACTCTGGCAGGGAACCTAAGGCCTTTTTTTGGTAAATGGCCTCCATCTTAAAACGGGACGTCAAGTGGATTTAAATCTCGGTCCCCTTCTTCTGGGAAGTGAACTCTGTTTACCTTCTGTTGCCTTAAATGACCTCACTTTGTGGTCTTCTGTTCTTGTTGTGTTTCTCTCCTTTCGTAAGGGTAACATTGCCTGTACTCTTTCCTACCCTCTTGGAGGATACAAGGCTGCTACAGCTGCTACAGTTTATACTAGATGTGTGAGAAATGTCTCCTGTTTTTGAACTGAAATGTAGCTTTGATACATTGCAGAGGGGAAAAAAACTTGAAATGTTACTTATTAAACTACAGTTTATATCACTGAGCAGAAATAATGAAACAATCAACTACTGACTGTTGGTCAGTTAATTCTGCATGAATGCACTTCTGAGATATTGGCATGAAGTGAGCTGTTCTTCACATAAAGGCCATTGAATTCGATGGAACTTTCTGCTGCATGGGCCATATCATAAAAGGATATACACCACAGTCAGTTTTGGTGTCATTTGTACAACCTTTGGTGTAATTTGTACAACCTGTCCTATAGTCACAAAAATGCTTTCAATTTCCTGATGACACAGAAAATGGAAACGACCAGGGACAAAAATGTATTTTTATCTACCCGTCATTTGTGGAAGCACGCACTTTTGGTAATAACTTCAAGAAAACATCAAATCTGCTTTTTGGCAAATTAGTTTTTTTTTATAAAGTTACACTCATGCAAATATTTGCAAAGACACATTGTTATATGCAGGATTGACATATTTAGTAAATTTGACCAACTGTTGTATACTTTTGAGATCTGGAATAAACATACTCACCTCTAAGATCAAAGTGGTCAGCCTTTAAAATCATTCGGGTCAGTAAGTTCATCTTGTACTCTCACAGGTGGCTCTGCTACTGCCAAAAAGAAACAATACAGCGGATTTCAAATGGGAATTAAACCTGAAGAGGTAACCCTTGGTTTCCTGAGGTTGATTTTGACTGCAACTGACTGGAGGAATTAAAGGTACAACTTCCTCTATGTAGAAGAGTGATTGATTCAATTGGATAATTCAGGGAAATTCTTGAACGTACACACGACACAACAGTCCACTAGAAATGAATAGCTTTTAGTAAATAACAGCTGCATTTTCAACCATGGTCCACTGTTGGTGGTCCACATTGAAATCTCCCTGTCAATGACTTTTCCCTCCTAGGACTCTGTCTTCTGGTCTGCACCACTGCAGTTTATCAGAACGAGCAAAAAAACCCCATCCAGGTTAAAGAGTTAAACCTTGAAAAATAATTGCCCTGTTGGATAGAAAAAAAAAACATTGTGAAAATGTGCCACAATGAATTGTGTGACAACAGGAGAGCGGACTTATCCCATTCCAGCTTTCACCCATTGACTCGGCCTGGGCCTACCACGCCGCCCAATGCACAATGGGAATTAGTAAGCAAAAGACCCAACTGCCAACTTGCCAGTTTCCTGCCGAGCGGGACAAAACCACTCCATCACCCCCGACTTGGAAACTTTTTAATCTGATTGACTTTAAGAGGAAGACATAAGAAACGGATTACTGTCGAAACCTTCCTGTGGAGTTTTTCATTACTGACAGTAACAAGTCCACGATTATTAAACATGTTTAAACAAAACAACTTAAGTAGGACGAAAACAGTTTTATGACTGAAACAAATACTAGTAGCAGAGTTAATGTTACAAGTTAGGGGGTCAGTTGTTTGGCGAAACTTGCAACTACATGAATGTGATTTAATAGATATTCCCCATGTTATATCCTGTTAGTGAACTTAGGAAAAAGTGAAAACATTTTTAACAAAAACCCTCCCTCATTTACAACAAAACAACTTTAGCATGACAATTTATTTTTTTATGATTGAAACATATATTAGTAGCTGAATGGATGTTACAAGTTAGAGGGTGAGTTGTTTGGTGATGTTATACCCTGTTGGTCAACTTATGAAACGTGTAAATCCTTCCTTCATTTTACACCCCCATACTCCACACCATTCTAATCATCAACAGTCTAAATCTGATTTTCTTGGAACTTATGTTTGACCACAGCATCCTGATGTAAGTTTAGCATTATAAATAACTAAATACGCAGCATGGCTGTGGTCCAGGTAACATCTTCCCAGAAGGAAATTCTGTTTGCATACAATGAATCACAAACCTGCTTTTGAAAAGACTGCCCTGCACAAGTACTACATGAATAAGTATTACATGTGTCATTCAGGCATGTGTGGTTCATATGCACTATACAGTATGTTGGCCTGCTGAATATTCACTGACAATACTGTATGTGCTTCTTTGGGTCGCAGTGCTCACCTGTCACAAAATTAATCATTAAAAGTCAAGTCAACAAACCATCACCTCTTTGTTAAGAAGCATGCAGAAGTTCAGCAAAAAATGTGCTTTACTATCATTCAGCATGCTTCATACTTCAGAGAATTGGAACATTTCCTGCTGGATGACTTTTTACTCGGTGGAGTGGAGTGACGTACCTTACCAGTCAGCCCCACCCATTACCAGCATCAACCAAAACAAAAAAGTACTGTGCACTGTTGTGCACAAAGCAAGGAACATGTCTGTCAAAATAAATAAAAAGACAGCAACGTTGCAGGTGTTTGTGGGAGGGACAGGGTTTTTTGTGTATTTGTAGGATTGTTTTTTGAGGGGGGGGGCTGACTGAAGCCAGTACTTACAAGGGCTGTTTGAAAACACAAACAAAGCTTTGCACGGACCCGACTCTTAACCCTGTTTTAATGAGCGTAACCTTAGAAGTGCCTTTGTGACGCCTCTGATTGGCAGGCCTGCCCCCCTCAGCGCCGGGGAAGGTATAAAAGCAATGAGGCTCGTTCCAACAAGGCTTCAGACCTACGGGAGACTACACACACACGAGACACACCGGTGCTGTTTCTCCCTCAGCTTCGTGGCTTTTTAGAGATTCCTGTCAAAATGTTGTCACGGTAAGTGTAACACTGTGCACTTATTACGAGGTCTGAGTGATGTGGAGGAATGGAATGTGTTTTTTTTCTGCTTCCTCGTGTGTCAGCCACCTTAGAAGATAGTAAATGTATTGTGACTGTTTTATATCATTATGTGGACTTCCCTAATCAAACAAGATGAAATGTCTTCTTAAATATATTAATATATTTGACAGTTAATATGGCTGTGTATTTGTGGCCTGCCAAGGATGTTTTTTATCTACTCCATTCCAAATATTCAATTTCATTCAAGCAATATTGTGTTCTTATTACTAAAAAATGCAAGAACAAAAAATGTAAATTACTAACATTTAAAGATTTAGATCTTTTAATGAAGAACATGCCAATTTGAATTTCAATGTCTGTGTACAGTAGAATTGTTTAAAAGGATTTCAGGTCACTCCATCACAATATGTGTATATATATAATGTTGTGCATGCAAAGCAATACTTAAACTCAGGTGCACCAGCCTCACAACTAACAAAATGGCGACAACAGCTCACAAGAGTATTATAAGTTATAGCTGTAACAACTTCAAAAAAACACAGGCCTCAAGTAACTATTTTAACTAATTGAAAATAAAATTGACAACATGGCGAATATGTTTATCGCTTAAGATTTTTACAGACATTGTGATAACTTAAATATTGAATGTTTTCCTACACAGGACACTTGTTGTTTGCTTGGTCTTTGCTGTGGCTGGTGTTGTTTTATCGGCCCCTGTGACAGGTAAGAAATACTGTGTGTACAGTGAACTTGCTCGAACACTGATAACACTGCACGGATAATCCCCCTCAACCCACCCCCCACCCAAACAACCCCCCCCCCCCCCCACACACACACACACACACACACACACACACTTTTGAATGGCCACTTTTTTGAGATGCTACACAGTGGTGCTCATCTGCTAGCTTGCTACACAACAATCCCCCGCTTTCAATCAGCAAATCTGCTCACTGCCTGCCTCCCCTGCACCAAGCCTGTAATCAGAGCCCAGGTCTCCTTGAAAGGCACAAAAGAGTTCTGTTCCCGTCTGGATGTAGGATTAGAGAAATAAGCGAGGCCTCCATAGGAGAAGCTTTTAGGCACCTAAAAAGCTCACCAAACATGACTAACACGTCCTCTGTCTCTCTCTCTCTCTCTCTCTCTCTCGCTCTCTCTCTCTCTCTCTCTCTCTATGGCATTATCATACAGATGGACAAGATTCAGATGGTAAGGACAGCTTTGATAAAGATAACATTCTCTTACCATATGCCGATATACTATTTACAAAATCTGTTTACTAAAATGTTACCAACCAAACTATTACTAACAATAACTAATGGGGATATATATTCACGTAGCTGTTGCATGACCATCCCATTGTTTTGTCCCTTTTTTGTTTTTAGACAGAGCAGCTCCAGTAATTGCCTTTCTGAATGGTAAGTAACTTCGTAACCAGTTCTTTGAAATGATCTCATACACTAGATATCAAACTAAGTAGCCATACTGCCCATACAGGCTCCTGTAAAACGGGCCCTGTAAAATGGGTGGAACAAAGTAGAACAATGTGGCTTGATACCTCCCATTCACTGGCCATGTTTATGTAATCCACAAGTTACGCAACATGAGTGATGCCTTCATTTCATGATTACATTAACATGAGAAATATTATATGAAATCATAATTTAGATGTGGGGCCTATTGTCTAAGGCAAAGTGTGTACAGCAAAAAATGCTAAATAATGACATGATAAATTGCCTCCTCAGGAGATGCCAATGGCCAGCCCACTTCAAGGCCTAACCAAGGTAAGTCTCTGTCTTCTACATGAAAACCATGAGATATTCTGCCCCTGTTGTGGTGCCAATAGAGGAGCTAATAATGTCCCATCTTATCATAGGAATCACAGATGGGACAGACTCAGCTGAGAAGATGGAAGGTATGAGCAACGTCTGACTGGTTTTGCACATAAAACTGTGTCGCTCCAGGAAGTAGGAAAGGCTGGATACTGGATAGTCTTAAAACACAAGGATGTTAAATTGTCCATGGTGTCACAAGAATGGGGAACAGCTGTCATGAGAATACTTGATGACAATGTGATGTTGTCCCTTTTTTTAGGTGCAGACCCAACTGACTCAAACCAGCCAGGTCAGTTTGCCAGATATTTGTTTGACTCTAAAATCAGATATGCCGGTCTCTAATTCTAATCAGGCCTTTTATTTGACAAATATATAACAATATTTGTAAGATATAACATATCTTAGTTAAATGTACACCTGTATCTTATCTTAAATCCACCTTCACATAGCAATCCAATATCCCAGTCATGACCTCAAATATCATAGTAAAACAGTGTAATTAGTTTCTCCTGAAGTCAGAAGTTAAAGCAACACCAAAGAGTTTTTTGCACCTTAAAATAATGTTTCCAAAATCGTTTCAGTGGTTCATCAACTCGTAACAAGGTGAACGGCACTTCTGCATTCGCTTCACGGCCCTCTATCGGCTATAACCACACTATGCAAGTTTGCCAGATCGGGTAGCGAATCTGTAGTTTGATGGAATGAGACATAAGAAACTACAAATTTGACTTGCATCTGAAGTCGCAATACATCGTACTTTCATAAAATCATGCAACATATTCTACCTTGTCTGTGGACATTGTTATTTGCAAAGCCGGTGCTGGATAAACAAATAGTGCGTTTGACAGAGGAAAAGTTCTTTGGTGTTGCTTTAAAAGTGATACATAGGCCATCCTAAGAATACAAATCACCCTCTAAACTCTATCTGTTTTTAACACCAAAAATGTTACTCATCCACTGACAAAAAAATATGTACTTTGCAAGAGCAAGTAATTCCTGTCTTATCACTAATGGGTACAGTTGAGCCATGGACAGGTCATGTTTCAGTCAGAACATAACCACATATTTGCTTTGCCTGGGTTATTCATGTGTGGATAGCAGATAGCAAGCCCTTTATCACACGTCCATATTCATTCTTCATTCAACCTTTATTTATTCTCTGAAGTTCATGTAGTCCTAGTGTATATAGTCCTTATTTTCAGTGATGCCGAGATTACAATACCAATAAAAAAACAACAAAAGGAATAGTAGCCAATAGTTGTAGTGATATATACAAATAAATCAAAAGAGGTTCAAATTGACGTAGGAAGGCTACAGATCTGAATTGACCATGGGAAAGTAGAGAGTTAGAGGAAATAAGAAGGTAGTAGAGGAAATAGGGACATTATAGCAAAAGGCTGACTTTCCCCAGATAAGAATGAGTATGAGGAACCTTGAGCATCAAACATCATTGATCTGGTCTAATATGGACCAAATTCCAAACAATTGAACAATATGTAGCACACTGAAAGGTTTTTGCAATAGTTTAGAAGGAAACACATTCATAATTTCTCTGTTTAATAGATGGGGATGAAAGTGTGGAGGACACTACAACAAGCCCTGATTCCCAAGGTAAGACCACAGAAAGGCCAACGGTTATGGACTACACTACACAGGCACATAAGTTAACATAAGGTTACATAAGTAATCTTTTCAGTTGAAACTCAAGCTAAAAATGTTCTCTTTATAGCAATAACCTAGCCTGACATCGTCATACTCAATGGGTGGGGGCTAACATAAATTAAATACAGAAAGCATTATCAAGTGAAGAGACCTCATTAAACTACCAACTGAGTGTTTTGTTCTGTTATGACTGATTGATACATACATTGATAATTACTGTAAAGACTAACTTTAATTTACAGAGCTATCTGAGGCTATAACTGAGAGCCAGGACTCTGCTGAGCCAGACACATCCGAAGAGACAGACAACACAGGTAAATGTCTGCAAAGTACAAATAAACAAAAATATAAGACCACAGTTATATTTCTTTCAACATTTCATGTTGGTGCACCAGTTGCTGCTAGGTCAGACTTCACAGGCCAGTGAGCAAGGCTAATGGAAAATAGTTAGCTTGCCAAACATTAACCAACACCAATTAGAAAGTCAATTCAAGCCAACTCCTTTGAGGCCGAGGAAAGATGTATATTTTAAATGCTAGATGGGGGATTAACACAGGGCAACACATTTCATGTAACCAAATCTGATTTCAGCCTTTGGAAAGTTGGTGACCCCATTACATGATACCTGTCAAAAAGAGCCCCATCTTTTCAGGTTTTGCCAAACTGCTAATGTGACTTAAGATAAGAGCAGCCCTCCCTCCAGTCATGACATTTAGGCAGCCAGTGTTAATGAGGTTCACTGGAGTGGTGATTAAGATGTCTGACAAAAAGTCAGGCCTGTGAGCCCATTCAGATGATAACAATGTAGCCAAATGGTCAACTCTTGACTAAAACCTTTTGGCCTCTCTTTGCACCTTGTCCATTTACTACAGTTACCATTTCACTGGTCAGTTCGATGTCTACGATTAGGTTCCCTGGTAGAATTAATTTCTTTCTTTCCTTGTCTTTTTTTTGTAGAGACTGCTGAGCCCGACACGACTGAGGAAGCCACGGAGTCAGATATCTCAGGTTAGCATTCCTCAAAACAAATGAACAGGCCGTTGAGACCACATTAAGAGCCATGGCAATCCCAGATAACAGTCTCAGAGCTACTGAGTTCCATTTGTAGGGGTCCCATTGATCCTCTCACCAGTGAGGGAAAAAGTGTTGCGTCTGATTCCACAATTTGTTTTTAGCTTGCAAACCTATGATAAAAATGTTATCAATACAATAACAGCCCTGCAACAAACCATACAGAAGACACAAGTATTTTTTGAAACTATAGAAACAATTTTGTCTTTGACCTGGTCAGAGGACAAGCAATTATCACACAACTATGCTCAGTTCTGTAAAAAGCATCAGAGACAAAATTTTGACAAAATTACACATCATTGCTTTACATATCCATACACATTATCCATCCATCCTTCCAGTTCATCGCAACTCTTTAATTTTCCACATTGTATGTTACACTTAACTTACACAATCCACAAGACGCAAGTCTCACTGTATTCTACACTTAACTTAGACAATCCACAAGACGCAAATCTTGTACCTGTACTGTAGCCTGTACTAAAATGACATAGCTATGTTACTTTTGAAAGAGGTTTTGGATATAATGTTTCAATAAAAACAGCTGTAGAGCAATTTACATAAATATTTAAATCCCATAAATTAAAGTATTTTAATTAAATTTAAATCCCATAAATTAAAGTCTTTTTAAATGTTAAAATCAAACGTGATTCTGCTTTGAAATGCACAATCCTATTTAACCTGTAAACAGAGTCTGAACAAAACGATGATGCCACTGCCGATGAGGATGGCATCAGTGAAGAGGCAGGTGCCAGCGAGATGGCAGATGCCAGTGAGCAGCAGGATTCCCCAGACAGCGACAGCGACGAGGCTTCTCCAGACAAGGACGACAGCGACGAGGCTTCTCCAGACAAGGACGACAGTGAGGAAAACACAATGGAAGTCAGTGAGCAGGAAGCAACTGACAAGGTTGATACTGAAAGTACAGAGGCTGGAGAGGGCAAAGACTCAAAGGAGAAGAACACTGACGAGGACACATCGGATTCAGCAGACGATGAGGAACCAGGAATGGTAGCCAATCAGGAATCTGAAAGCACAGAAGCAGGTGCTGACATCAAAGAAGACAGCACAGAAATGAACAGCATGTTGTCATCAAAGGATGATGACAAAGTGGAGGCTAAAGAGGACAGCTCAAATTCTGAGGATGACGACAATGACGACATGGCTTCCAAAGACTCAACTGAGAAAGAGTCAATGATGGACTCCAGCAGCGAGGAAGACTCTGCCGACCAAGAGGCCGGAGCCAAAGAGGCCAAAGACACAAGCTCCAAATTCGAGGGAGACACTGAGGAGGAAAGTGAGGCCAAAGAGGCAGGAGAAAGCAAGCAGAAGGAGGAGGCTGGGGACGACAGTGATGAGGAGGGATCCAAGAGTCTAGCTGAAAAGGAGGAAGGGGAGAACATCAGCAGCCAGGAGGAGGACGAGGAGGACAAAGGCACCACTATTGAGGAAGGGGACCCCATCAGTGCGGAGGAGGAGGAGGCTGAGATGGAGAAGATGCCAGTCCTGGAGGAAGGCATGCCCATAGGAAGCCAGGACGCCTTTGAGGTGCAGATGCAGGACAGCGCCAGCGACGACTCGGAGTTCGCCACCAGGGAGGAGAGCGACGAGGAGAAGAGCGTGGAGGAGGAGAAAAGTGACGAGTCGTCAGACGACAAAGAGAGTAAAGATGCCAGTGAGAAAGACACCGATAGCATGGAGGACAAATCAGAAGGTGCGTGGGTCAAGCTCATCTCAAAATCACAGAATTGAACCAACTATAAAGAGGAGTATTAAAACCTATAGATATGCAGAATATAGATATGCCTATAGATATGCAGAAATGCCATCATGACTAATCATTGCATGTTCTCTTCATAGCTCCAACCAGTGAAGCAGCAGGAAGCTCAGAGACCATGGGTGTGTAAAATAATCTCATTTTAATCCTCTGTTTGGCCCTGTCTTCAGGTTCCAAAGTGTGACAACAACATGTTAATTGTACTCTGTACATATGCATCAACAATGAATTCACATTTCCCATATAATTATCAATGGTTGCCTATATTGTAGCATCTCTTTGTGTTATGAATGTTACAATGTCTATTTTCTCAGATTTCATGTTTCTAGCCCAACTAACTAGCCTATCTATCTTGCCCAACTAACTAGCTTATCTATCTCTCCTAATAGAGTCAGCAGACAAAGATGAACAGGATGATGCATCAGAGTCAACCTCAAAAGGTATGAAATGTCATTACATTCATTGATTTCCTTGTGTTTTTGTCCTGTATTGGATGAAGTGTTACTATAAGTCTTAGCATACTTCAAACAAATGAACAAAGTCATTAAAACATTACATTTAAACTGAGCAAATCAAATATTTTAAGTTTAACATCTGAGAATAATTGATTGTGGCAGTGTGAGCGAGTGGTTTGAACTCTATAGATGTTATTGTGGTTCATGTAATAACTGACTCTGTTTGTCACCACAGATGAGAGCATGGAGAAGAGCACTGAGCTAGATTCCACAGGTAAGGACTGACTAGATGTCTTGAGCGCACACACACACTCTGTGATTCACAATGCCAACACTGTGTGTACACTGCTCTGTCAACAGCAAGCTAGGTCCCAAAGAAATGTTATTGAGCCAAACTGATTACTTAGGCTAGTATTCGGCTAGTATTGATTTGAGTTTTCTACACATATAATTGCCATTGAAATGTTGCCCATAACAAAAAAAGGTACCTAAATGTCATCTGCTTTCTGTGTCTGCTTTCTCTCTAGCTGAAGATGATGATATGGATACCACATCTGAGGGTAAGCCCATTCCTAAACTAACACATGGATAGGTGGGTGGGTAGTGGGTAGTGCTGGTGGGCTGATGAAACACCACAGGGCCCATCATTCTGAGATTTGGCCCGGTCAAAGAAGAAACACTATATTTGTGTGAAATGGACGGCTCACGTGAGTGCCTGAGAAGCCACCATTGTTCCCTCAATTAGGGGATTTTTTTTTTTTTGCTAAAGAAGTGTTTGCTTGTTTCCACAGAGATAGTACCGTCCTCTGAGGCAGAGGACCTGTCTGCAGGTAAGCAGACACACCCCATCCCATCAATAAAACATTTAGGCCACCGTACCGTAATAATTTGACAAAACTCGATCTAAGATTTAGGTCATCAAAATAGTATTGAATGGCAATTACTGTAACAATTGGGGATGGTAAAAGTCTAGGACAGATTTCCTTTGGTTTCCTAGAAATTTGACCGACTGATTTTCTTCTTATTAGCCGTCACCGTTGAGGCACCGGATCAGCCAGATAAACCAGACGACACAACACCAGGTACCATACCTCTCAGGCCAAGTTGCCATGCATGTACAATGGTTTCAAATATGCATATTGCCAGGTATTAACTTTCTGTTTTGTGTTCCATGGGTTACTTTTCAGGGGTTGCCAATAACACCAATCAGAGTTCCTAGCATTCTGGCTTGTACCAGTAGGTTATGGTGGAGTCTATACAACAGGTATACACAAACCGTCCACAGGTTTTGTGACTTTGTGGTCAAACAGTTTGAAGGAGAGATCTAACTGCATCAAATGATCAAAAGACTACAACGGAATGCTGCCAATCAGTGACGAGAAGGGCACTGTATTCATTTTGTGTTCTTGTTTTCTTCCTGGCAGAATCATCATGAAAAGACACAAAGGAAATCTACTGATGCAGTCACAATAACAAAACAGCATTTTCAGGCTGGACATACTATTTCTTCTTTCCTCTACACTTTCTCACTCCCCCAACATTCTCCCCAAAAGACAACTTTTTTGTTAATAGGGTGAGCAACAAATTAAATTATTCAATCTTTTGTGCACAGAATTCATAACTGACATAGAATATTTTTCATTTTTCTAACACCTATGCAATGTTGGCTTTAGGAGCCTTCAAATTATGATGTTCATGCAGCTAATAGGCTTAAAATCATTGACATTTTGAAATCTGAGCACACAACTGTTACTTTTGCTGAAAAGAACATTTGTTTGATCTTTTACTGCAATTCTGCTTGATACTGTCTCTAAAAAATTGCAGTGCTTGAATGTTGTGGGGCTGGCATGTTTTCGCAGGTTGTGGGATTTTCTAGTTCTGCTTTTTCAACATGCTACAACACTTTCTGACAGATAACTGCTGCTATGACAAAACAAAAAATTCCTGACTCTCAGAAAAACGTTTTGCTTGTTTTTAAACAACAGACAAATTTCTCACTGTATAACAATACGATTTCCACAACAAATGGAGTGTACAGACATTTTATGAGACAATTTTGTTATGCACATCTCTTCATTTTGAGAATTTATGACTAATATTGTAGTGTGCGTGTAAGAGCAATGTTGAAGAATTATTGTAATGACAAGAGATGTATAGATGTATCAATAATGTCATTTAATATGTACACAGGGAGCAAATTGAATAAAGCCTGAGTGGTCAGAAAAAAAATCACATTTCCTTGGGTGGTGGGATTGGGGTCAGTTTGTGGTCTTGGGTGAACTGCACATGTTAGAGAATGTGGTTCGAGTGTCTTTGGTCTTTGGGGGCAAAGAACTATGGCGCCTTTGTGGACTTCATGTCTCCCCTGATGGAGAGTATGTCCTGAAAGCCAAAAAACAAGAGATGTTTCACCTTCGAACGGTTTCTTGGTTTACTTTAAAAGGTTCTCTGTCTGGCATATAAATGAGGGATCATCAACAGGTGAAAAAGAGTATCTTAAGATGGTCCCTCTGGCTCTGTTGGCTTTGAAAAGGGGCCAGTGTGTGTGACAACAGATGAAATCCATTCAGCAGAGAGCAAAAAACTTTAAAAATATCTGAAAAAATGTGATCAAAAAAATGAAAAAATCTGGGGGAATTTGGTAGAGGTGTCAACTTATTTACTTGAACAGCCTAAACATTAAGGTAATACAGAGAAATTAGAGAAAAATATATTGGAAATGCTTGAAGAAGAAAATCAAGAAAAAGACAGATGAACAATAGCAAAAGAAAATTACACCACTAAGGTGAATTGGAGGTGTTTTCCTTTAAACAACCGAGGTCTTGTTATATCTATTACTAGGGTAGTTTTGTCACCTAATCCAGACACATTAGGCTTTCAAAAACAAATATTATAACATTATTACTTATTAATTAATAATTTGTATTAACATTACTTATTACTGAAGTAACATAATGAAACATTCAAAGCAGAATAAACAGGAAAGTCCATCCCCAAATGGACTAGTTTGCAAGAAGTGGCCCAACCTGGACTATATGCAAAAATCTTCTTGTGAGAGTTTGTAATAAGTACCTGGCATTGAGACAGACTGAAAGTGTCACTTTATTGTCATAAAGTCATAGACTGGAACATTTGGGGAAGCTGATTATTGAAGAATAAGGAGGAACATGTCTTGAATTAGGCCTCTAAACATTTCCTTCTTCCTTCTGGATAGTTCTTATTAGTTCACAAAACACAGCTTGACAGAACACAACACATGAAACAATAAGAATACGCCCAAAGACACAACAAAGGATACACAATGCTGTAGGAAAACATGCCAGTGACAGCATACTAAAAACTTGTGACACTATTGGTCTGTGAAGCAGGGGGAAGAAACAGAATCATTGTTGGTTCTCTGTGTCCCTCCAGTGGTAGACTCAAGCACTAGCAACCTGGCCAGACACACATTTCTCCTGCCATTTGTTGTGTCTTATCTGGGATTCACAGACTTGCAAGTCGTTTTCTGCACCTACAGAGACCATTTTAAATATCCGCCAATTCAAGGTTCCCCCACATACGGCAGTTAAGGAGGCCAGTTATTGTCAAAATGTTTGTGCACAATGCAGCACAAGATCTAAACAATTTCTTAGCCACTACTTGACCTTAGGGACGTCTTCAAAAAGACGCTGAAGATAAAAGCAGAATGATCGTTATCTTGCAGATTTTCTTTTAAGTCATGCAGCCAATCACTTGACCCTCATCCTTCGCCCCATCCATTGCCCGAAAGAAAGACCTCCTGGAGGGGGTAAAGTTACTGAGCGCGTCCTTACAGAGCCCCTTGGAGCTCAGGGCATATTGCTCATGTTACACATTGGCTACACTTGGTGGTCCGAACCCGTGGCCTTGGAGGTGCGGGAGGTGAAGGAGGAGGGAGAAGGAGGAGAGGAGGAGGTGGAATATCACACAAAAGCCAGCAAACAGCTATGAACAATGGCAGGTGACCTTGCCAGAGGGAGCGTGACTTGCTTCCCTCTGTGCAAATGGCCAACCATGTGTGTGTGTGTGTGCGTGAGTGTATGTATGTGCGTATGTGTGTATGTGTGTCTGTGTGTGTGTGCGTGAGTGTGTGTATGTGCGTATGTGCTTATGTGTGTGTGTGTGTGTATAGTGTGTGTGTGTATGTGAGAGGGGTCTACACTGGTAAGCTCAGCTCACCTCACACGTTGCATAAGAAAACCTCCACTCCTTTTACCCCAGAAGTTGAGATGGTAAGCCGGGCAACGGGGTGGGGTGAAGTGGCAGGCAAAAGGATGTTTGTGAAATCTTCAGAAATATTATACTTCTTAAAAGTATATAAGAGCCTCTTCAATGTCTTCACCAATGGAGTGACTGATATTGGTGAGAAAGGTATTGCCTTTAACTGGAAAAGGTAAACCCCCTCTGTAGACTGAATGATTCGCTTTAGCTTGCAGTTCATGCTATTGTGCACCTCAAGTAAACTAATCCAGAGGAAATCACATTGGACTTGCAAGGTCACAGCAGTGTTAAATTGTTTTATATACTGATAATGCTCTCTGTGAGAGATTTACTGTCTATAATCTTCGCATTAGACTTTTTAACAATTCAGCTGCCATTTGCTTTTTGGACAGCTATTATGCTCAGATTCCATTTCAAAAGTGAGTTCTGGATCTGGACAATACATTTTGACAGCTGGCCGAAGTTAAACAAATACTCGAGCCAGCCAATTCACGGTCTGCATATGATTTATATGACACCAGATGTACAAAGGTAGGCTGTGGAGCTGTTGTACAGAGTGACTGTTTTCTAGTTGTCTGATTAATGACAGGCAGTTTAACTGATTGTAGCTTAGGGTGGGCTCCTATAGGTGCAATACACTAGAGCTGAGTTCAGTGCCCCCCCCCCCCCCCCCCCCCCCCTGCGATTATATAATGGCCACCTAAAATGTGTATGCACCTTGTTTCTAGGGCTTACAATGCAGAATGCACTCAGCTCAGTTCTGACTGATTCATTGCACCATGAATTTGGGGGAGCCCAACATCAGCTATCCTGTTATTTCGGGCAGATCATGTTTCCAAACAGAATGGCTCCTTCTGGAAGACCTGAGGTAGATCATGATTCTGAGCACAAAAAGCCTTAACAGGACTCAGGATGGAGCTGAAACTCGAGTCGACTCAGCAATCTGCATGGAGGACCACGTGTGAGGAGACATCTGAGACAAGTTCCTCAACCATGTCGTAAATCTAACACGTCTATTGGTGTCAGCACATTACAAAGTATGGCACTGTATAAATTATTGTCACGAACAAGCAAAATAACTGCTACCAGCTACCTTGTGATTGAATTATTCAAGACTTAATATTGCTACCACTATACTCAATGCTAATCAATTATTTGGAGTGTAGGAAGCTTTTAAATCAGCTTCTAAAGACATCAGCTTTTAAAGTCTGAATACATTAGATTCCATTGTTTTCAATACAACCAAGCACACCACCGCCAAACCCTTGAATTTGCCCTTGGGGATCAATAAAGTATCTATCTATCTATCTATCTATCGATTCTAGATTACGATTCAGTTCTGCTTTTATAGTTCGGCACCGCTTAATAAAAACTATTGGATTTCGGCGCTGGTGTGCATGGGCAAGTCACAGAAAGTGTCGGCGCACTCATGTCTGCACATACATGCAGTGCGCTTTATGGTAAAATGTCACAGTACCTGCTGCAAAGTTACCTGTGCACCCTAACGTTTTATTCACACTGACGGTCTAAAAACAGTCACCAACCACAGTGGGATGTGATCCCAGGGCTCCCACTGGTTCTGCTGGGGCTCACCTGGCTGGGATGAGATGGATCAAACCAGTACTCTGGTCTCTAATCTCGTCACCCAAGGTTAGATCCAAGGCCAGTCTGGTTTCTCCACAACAACAGAGGACCATTGTCCAAGCTCGCAGAGCCATTGGAGTATCGAGGGGAGGTGTTGGACACAGGTCTGACTAAGAGGAATCTTGGCAAATGGTTGCCCATGGGGGCTCCATATCGCACAATAACATTGCCTTTTTTCTATATGTCCCACTCCCTCCCTTCAACACAGTGAATTTAATGTCACTCTGGAAGAGAAGGTTTCCGCTTTCAAAGGTCATTCCGCATTCGGACTACCGGGGGGCTGGCTGGCCCATTTGTTTGTGTTGAAAAGGTAGATTACTTGAAAATATGAAGTTAAGGAACAGAGGAACATTGCCCTTGGGTCTCATGAATGCATGTGTTGTCCCTTTCTGCAAATAATTAGCTTCAATGGGTTATTGGCCAGCAAGAGAAGCTGCAAACCTTCAAAATTGGCCTGAGGAAGACCCAGCCGGGTCGAAACGTTGCAGCACAAGTTTTTAGCAGAGTGCAGGCATTTCATCCTTTTTTGAGTTCTAGTTCCATTTGCCCTGTACCTCACCGGTGGGGATGTGCACACTACTACAACTACTCTAAACCTTCAAAATACCTTCAAAAACACTGAGTGAATAACTGTTTCTGTGACATGTGAATCTTACCTGAATTACCCATGCATAATACAAAAACAAATCTCGAATGAAAATCTCACTATAACATATTTTCATATTTTCTTTAATGGGGTGGATACACTCCACTCCATCACCATACGACTAATAAGGAGAAAAAAAACGTTTTGAGTTTCACCAGACAATGAGAGCTTGTTTAACATAGAGGCTAATGAGGCTTGTTATGAAAGATATCAATCCCTGCTCATCAGGGGAGCTTTTTTATTAAAGCAATAAGTCCCTGAGCCTGTAGATATTCATTACAGTGTGAAACGGGAGGCTTGCCTTGCCACCGATACCAATTGGCAGCCTTGGCTGGAATGCAATCAGGCCTCACAGGAGCTAAGGATAAGATAACGCCTGCTTCGCTCGGCTGTGCTAACCTGCGACACACAGGGCAGACCACTCAACTTCCAAGTTAATACAGCTGCTGGTTCAGAAAGTAAGTAGGAAAATGAAAAATGGAGTTTCACTGAAGAAGAGAGAAATAGATTTCTGATGATGTGAAGATGTTTAGGTAGCAGATTAAAAGTATAATCTTCACATTATACCAAAAGGAAGAAATATCCTACAAGGACACCAGGCGCCAGCAATTAGAGATGGACAGTAATCACCATCAGCCTGAGGAAGCCCTTCTTCATTAACAGGGACATGGAAAGAAGGTCCCAGACCCATCTCAGTCTCTGAGCCTCAGCTTGCCTTCCAGTCTCCTGGTCTCGAGTAAGGCCCCTGTTAGTGTGAGGAGTGTGGTCTATTCAATTTATAAGAGGGCTGGCTATGCCCTCCTCTGGCAGTCTCCCTCCACTGTTGATAACAGCTTGACAGACAAATCTAGAGGTGATGACAGGTGACTGGATTATTTCTTATAGGTGCAGACCAGTGCAAAAATGAAACATACTGTGTCAGTTATGAGTAAAAGTGGTACTAAGTACATTGTAAAAACATCTTTTGTTAGTTTTTGGGCCAAAAATGATAGATGAAATTAGAACTATAAGGGGCTAAACTGCTAAACCTGAATGAAAAAAGTAATGACATTAGGGCAAGGTGAGGGCGGTGTGACTTCAGTGGAAGGGGCAGGGGTTTGAACCGAGGTCCAGCCCCCTGCAAAGATGGGGAGCTGAGAGGGTATATAACATATAGAGGAGCTCAGTCAAGCATAAGGAAGTCAAAGCCCCTGTTATCTACCTGCTCTATGTCTACTTCTGTGTTTCCCACATAGACCTTAACAAAAGATGTTGTCACGGTAAGGAATCAATGTGCCTATATTCTAATTAGTCTATTTTGCTCTTTTTTTAATAAACAAACAAAGAGAAAGACTAAATTATATCTGATTAGAGATATGCCAAGGCCTATTAAGTGGTATTCTGGAAACCAATCTGAGTATTTGTCATTTAAGAGGTCTAATAATATTCTATTAATGTAAAACATTTTGAATGTTGATCATTTTATAATTTTCTTTCCCCTTTTCAAGGGGACACGTGTCATATTTCATAATTAATATGTTTGATACTTTAGTGATATCTAAACTGCATTTAGGAGTTAAGGTTTCAAAAATGTTTGCTACTTTGTCTTAATATTTCCAGTTACTGGTAGATGTTTTGCGCATTATTTTTCAGATAAGAAATTGACTATGTGAACGACGTGTGTTGTGAATGTGCAAAGAATTGTATTTTGATTATAATGTTGGCCTTCAGTATTTAGATGATTTAGATGTTCAATGTTTATACAAATATGTTCAAAATGTAAAGATAACAATGTTTAATTTTAATCAACTTTCTGATCTGGCAGTTGTTAACCTATTGCATATACATAG
The DNA here is from genome assembly GCF_018492685.1 of Alosa sapidissima. Classification (NCBI taxonomy): domain Eukaryota; kingdom Metazoa; phylum Chordata; class Actinopteri; order Clupeiformes; family Clupeidae; genus Alosa; species Alosa sapidissima. The sequence goes on from NC_055977.1 coordinate 15,731,190, forward strand.
CTGGGTAATACATATAATTTAAGGCTCTTAAGATTTTCCGTGTCATATAACAAGAGAAACCCACATCTTTGTGTATTTGTGGATGATTCTTGCAGCCACAGGACTTGATAGCCTGATAGTTATAATGACAGAAAGACAGAAGCAATCCTTCACAATGCGCCACTAATTTACATTCTGTATGCAACAGATTCTGAGGGAGGATGTGTGCCTTCTGTGCTTTAGATGATACATGCATATTGCTATTAAATATTATTTCTAAATAATACTATAATTTGTCATTCTTCTGCAGAAATCTTTTGATTGCATCTGCAGTTGTCTTCTTGGCCACTACAGTTTCAACAGCTCCAGTTGAAGGTATACTGATTTCTGGAGTCATATCTCAAACTTATTGCCAGTTTGTGCTTTACTGTATACACTGAGGAGAAACTGTGTGATGAAACTACACTGTTGTCCCCCCAGAGAAAGAACCTGAGGACACTGAGGTCGAGACAGAGGATGGGGAAGAGGAGGTGTCTGAGGAGGATGCGGGTAGGGAAGGATGGGTCATATCTCACACCACCACACTCAACTGGCATAAATGTGTTAGGATGACCAAAGCACAAAGTGGGGACCATATAAGACAGGAAAACCAGGGGACGCCTGTATTTCAATCTTAAGAGTCCTTCATTTATGCACATTTCACAAGGCAAAAGGGAAAGATTTTGAGGGCTTAAAAAGAAATGGATCCTTTAAAAAAGTTTTAAAATATATATATAACATGACATGACATTCCATATGCATCCATTAAATCATACATTTTAACTGAATAATGTGTGATGGTTCTGCATATAACAAATGATAAACACTTTCGATGGTAATAATCATCTGGCATAGTTTGCTATACTCAATATAAAAATATATAACATCAAGGTAGAGACCAAACAGACATAAAAAGAGCCATTAAAAACCGCACAAGAGAAGTGTGAGCAGTTTTATGAAATGTTTCAATTTCCCTTTCTTTTCAGATGATGATGATGACTCAAGTCAGGATTTGAATAAGGGTGAGAAGTTAACCACTTACCACCAATGTGCAAAACATTCCCCATTTCGACATTTTACCATAAATATTGAAGCTTGAAGCCAATGAAACACATACTCAACATATTAACTAAGCTCCTGAGTCTTTTCCCAGCCAAACTCCTCATTAAAGGCATACTAAAGTGTATGACGACAATTTAATATAAATACAGCTCAAGCCAATCTAGAATGAAGAAGAGTAGAAATAAACTATTTTAACCCAAACCTCAAGAGGAAGATATATTTAATGGTTGCTATTGCTTTCAACATATTTCGTTAATAAAATCTGTTTTATGTGAGAGAAATACAATTTAGGAAGATCTTGAGCTCAATGATCATGGATTCTTGATGGAGCCTCAAAATGTTCTATATGAGGGTCTTTCTGACTATGCAATGTATTTGTGTGCAAGCATGGACATCTAACCTGGCAGTCATTTTCCAGGGAAGAGTAGTTTGATTGAATGAGTGATAATCATTCTGACTCTCAACAAATTTGCTCTTTTTTCCAAAGGAACTGGAGCACAGCATGCTACTACAGTATCAAAAGACCTGGGTAAGATGATGCTAATCCGCTTTTAGCTAAGGGATAGAAGGATGAAGAAAAATAAGACAAGCTCTCTCGTGGGGAGAGAACTCTAGTGGGTGCAGATTAGGATTTTTGTTTTGTTCATGCAATATGAAGAGGTCTGAAGTCTGATAGCTAGTCTGGATAAGGCACAGTTAGTCTAAGATATTGCAGTGGTCACCACACACAGCAAAAAGTAGATGACACAACTCTATTCCATTTGAGGCCCATTCATAAATGTAGCTGCTTAAAAGAAGCATATATTCCTCAATAAAGTTCTGCTATAATGTTAGTCATGAACAAATGGTTGAAAGGGAATGAGTTGTGCAGTGTATTTAAAAAAAAAATATTAATGGACTATGAAACTGGTCTAGACTGAAGGAGTAAAGGACTGTTCTTTTCTTCAAGGTGCAACTCCTCACCCTGGAATGTCTGCCGGCGAATCTTCAAACGGTAAGAGAAAAGTCTATTAAAATGTCTGAAAGTGGGGAAAGCCTTTACTGGAGTTTTCCCCAATTCTGTGACGCTTTTCATTAATTAGGGTTGAACTGGAGTGATGGTCTTTATAAGCTAAGCGTGACCATGGATCTTTAATATGGATATATTCGGTAACGTGTGTATGTGTAAACTGAAGCTCTAATGACAAACTGTTTTATTTCCCTTCTAACAGGTCAGAAACATACAGCAGACAGTGCTGCCCATTCGGGCCAGGACGGTAAGTCTCAAAAGCCTGAGATTAAACAACCCATGCAACCTTTAAGCTAGTTTACGGTGCAATGATGTAATGGTAATAAAATCATGTCTCTCATCTTGTTGTAGCATCAAGCAGTTCTTCTGCAGCTGGAGGATTTAACGGTAAAAATCCCACAGTTCTCATTCATTCTTTTAATGCCTGTACCAAGAAGTGAGGGCCAATCTGGCTGTGTGCATGCTCTGACACAAGTCAACCCTTCCAAGAGTATAAGACCTGCTGTCTTAACAATGGCTATATATTACTAGGCTTACTAACATAATTTTTTGAAGTGACGTATAGTACAAAACGGGCATTGACAAGCATGAGTTCATTCTGGGTTGAGCCTAAGCATTTGTCCTTCACTGCATTTGTGAAACAGGGGAATCCGGGAGAGATCCCCACACCATCTCTTCTGATCCAGGTACTCATGGTAAAGCCATAATTTTTTATTTCTCCTAAAACTCCTCACCAACTTTTTTTTTCCTGCCTAAATGTGTTTTATTATTTTTCCTTTCCTTTAGCCTCCACTGTAAATGGAGGAAGTTCCACTTCAGAGGCGGGTGCTGCAGGTAAATAACGTTTTTTAAATTAAAAGTAAGAAGTTTGGCCCAACAAGCCTCTATTTTCCAATCTTGTGAACATAATTGGAATGTACACTATATCTGAATTACAGTTAAATAGTAGACAATAGATAAATAATACATATTTCTACACATGGAGGCATTCAATGTAAACATTCCGCATCAGAGTATACAATCCTGTGATGTCATCAGGTGCAGAGGAGCATGGGATTTCAGTGTCACAGGTCCATGGTAAAACCTCTCTCTTCCTCACTCAAGAATAGTATTAACATATATACCCAATTACATATTCTTTACAGTGCATGCAAGAGCTACTTTATGTTTTTGACATCATAATAGCTAAACAAACTGGCTTGCACCTTTGATCAGTCAGGCCCTACATACGTAATACTCAACTTTACATATTTCTTGAGGTGAGCCTATGCCCTTGAGTTGAATAACATGCAAATATGTGCTTTTAATTAGAAATAAGCTAAAAAGCAATATTGTTTGTCACAAGCATCTAGAACATTCATTTAAACCACTAACTGTATGACAGATCATGCCAACATATTCAGAAACGACAAACCATTGCTTTGAATTTCATACCCAACTGGATATATCAGTCTTTTAAATCAGCCACTTTACTTTGCATAGGAACTGGGGCAGACTTTTGTGAGCCTGTTTTTTTAACCTAAAACTGAAGCAATAAAACAACAACAACAGATAAAAAAGAGATTCATAAATTTAAAAGATAAGTAATAGAATTATATAATGAGTAAAGTGCTGTAAGAATAGTGCAGGGTTTGGAGCTCAGTCATGGACAAATAAAAAGACAAATGGTTTTAACCTGAATTCTAACATCATAATTAGGGGCCTTTTAAAGATCTTCTGGCAGTCTGTTCTAGTTGATGCAGCCTAGTAGCCAAATGTTGCTACACTGTTTAGTTTGGATTATGGACTCTGGTAGCTAACCTGAGGCCATGACCAAAATGGATTTTATGTACAAGCTTATCAGATATTTATTTGGCCTAAGCTATTCAGTGATGTATAGATCAGAAGCAGCATTTTTATTTTTTTTCTGTGACTAGCTGAAAGCAAGTGAAAAGACTTGTAAAAATGTGCTTTCTTCACTTGGTCCTAGATAAAACTCTAGCTGCAGCATGCTGTCTTTGAGCTGTCTTTTTGGGACACCTAACCCTTGATTCTAGCTATATGGAAAATGATAGAAACCACTTTGGCGATTGCTTTAACTGCTGAAAGTGACATCTGTGCCTCTGTCTATCTATATGTCTGTTTCTCTCTCACTCATTCACTCTCTCTTCCAAGTCTTTAATTTTTCTTTCTCTTGACCCCTTATCACCACTCACCACTTATCTCTGTCATTATCACTCCGTCATTCTATGACTGTCACTATCATTATCACTGTACAGCCACTTTACTGTCTCTTTATTTTTGTCTTTTCCACAATCTCAATATCTAATATCTATCTTTCTCTTTCACTCTTTCTCTATTATTCAATCAGTTTCATTTCATTCTCTCTCTCTGTCTCTCTCTCTCTCTCTCTATACATCTATCTAACTTTACACACACCCTCTCTCCTTTTAGTTATGCAACATCTTTCAGTCTTTTACTTTTTTTTAAATGTTTTTTCTTTGCATGCACTGGTACTGTATTACCTTCAAAAACACAAATCTAGTTCAAGATAATAATACTGTTCTGCGCTCAAGGGCGACGTTTAACTTCATTGCAATTTGATTTTTGTTTTTTGTACAGCTGATTCTCACACCAGCAGTGTCTCGCATGGTAAGAAAGCACACCATACAACACCTGTCTAAAAATCTCTTTGAGTGAAAGCATTGGCTCATTTAACATATTTTTGCTAATTCTTTACTTTATATTTGAAATGATCATGCCATGAAGACACATACTATATAAGTCACTGATGCAACAATTGTTCTGTCTAGACTCGAGCAGTTCAGCCAGGGGTGACTCAGTTGCAGTACATTCCCACGAGCACTCACATCCTGACCCTGCAGGTAAAACAGTGTTGTGGTAAACTAGCATTATGCTACTTAAATTCAACATTTTTCTCTCTTAGTGTGAAAATGGCTTAGTTACTTCCGTGAATTTGTAGAGTAGGTTAATCATTTTTGTCTCTGTACTTTAGAGTCTGATCCACATTTGGGTGAATCTCAGGTCGGAGGACATGGTATGTTCTTATTAAAAGTTGTTGGTCTCAATACAGTGTTTTAATGCTCATGATGATCTTTGTATAAATCCAAAAATGAATATAGCTTCAGCTATATCAGTTTTTTGTCATCAAAATCCATATAACATTTGTAGACAGAGTAGTAATGACACAGGTGACATTGGTTACCAATGAGGTCTTAAGTGGGTGTGATATGCTCAATTTAGGCGATCCCTTCCGTGACCCCTCTCAAATTGAGGCACCAGGTAAGTCAGCACAAATCGTACTGGTGAAATAGTATTTGCTACTTTACTGTGCAAAATACTGTATTAAGTGCAAAGTATTCCACTCACGTGATGGCCCGAATGTTATTTCTGTTTTACATCACACCTCATTTCTACAGGGTCTTCATCAGCAGGTGCAGAGGTCCCTGAAACAGAGAATAATGGTGTGTATAGTATATGATCAATACATTTCCATCATGAATACATCTCTTGTTTAGTAACTGCTACCCAATGTCAGTACGTCCATCTCACACATATTTTCCAAATAATTCATTTACTGATGAGATTGCATTGAATGTCCCATCCATCACTGTTTTGTTTTCCCAGGAAATGGTCACAAACATTTAGTCGGGGGACCAGTTGCAGAACAGACAGGTGAGGCAATCTAGTGAACATCACGACAGCCTTTTAATATAAGAATAGTATTCATATATTCAATAGGTAATGTTTGGAATTCAGTAAGCTACAAATTGTGTGTATTTGATTTTCTGTATCAGATGTTGACCACTTTATCGAAGGGACAACACAAATAGACTCTACAGGTAAGCTGTTACAGCAGAAATTTTGGTCCAGCTGATTATCAAGTATTTTCACAAGTTAGTACTTAAAACACTATTTATTTATAATAATGATAATTGACACATGATGATGATAATGTATTTATTTTGCATTTCCAAAATAACTATCTATTTTTGCACATTAGCAAACTTGGCCCTGAACAAAAGCCTAACCATTCACACCGTTTTAAATTGTACATTGTACATCTACAGTGATTAACTAGATAGCATCTATGGACAATTCATGTAAAAAGGGCTTACGATTCTTTCAAAAATGGCAAAATAGCAGGTGTGTGCTCATCTTGATGGCTGATAGATAACAGGTAACACTTGCATTCTGATTTTTGCAGGTGGAGTTGATGCATTTGGAGGTTCTCACGGGGAACTCACAGGTGATGTGGATAGAAAGCACAGAAGAGAAGGAACAAGGTCCCGTTCGGCTCTCCAGCATAGTCATGCCTTTTTTCCCCTCTCTTTCAGGCATAGTAGACCAAGCCAACGCAGATTTCTTCATAGACTTAATGGGTATGCGTCCTTTTCCATCAGATGTATTCAAAAGAAAGCAAAACAAAAGACAAAACAACTAAAAAAACCCACATATTCTACTTTATGATCTTTATGTAGGCGGAATGGTGGATGCTTATGGCCCAGATGCACACGTGGATACCTTAGGTATGCTTTCAGTCCTCACCGAGTCTCCTTCAGAAACTATTCCCAAATGCCTAATCACTGAAGCTGTCTCAGCAGATCACATGGGCTTCACTTTTCCCTTAGATCCAACAGGTTGGTGCTCATTCTCTCACCCTCTGACTAACTCTTGCATGGATATGAATCTCTTTGCATGGACTATGATGGCAGAGCTATCATACTGCCAATAAGATACTAATTGGGATCACTTGTCACATTATCCTACTTTATGTATCCAATAATACTAATCCTGAACGCTTTATTTGATTTGTGCTGGTGTGAACTCTCTCTCTCTCTACAACAGTTTAAAGATAGTGCTGGGAACACTTGAACTCTCTGTTCCGCTTCTGTCATATCGTGCTAATTATCTGCGCGCGTTGACATAGCGTAAAAAAACAGTCAGGCTGTCGTAGTTGTTTTTCCTCTCGTAATTCACCCAAGGAAAAACTGGTTTAAATCAGGTTTGATTTTTTTTTTTTTTTTTGCTGTTTTCTCACTGGCGCGCACTTCCAGCTGTCGGGTTGGATCCAGGACAGCCGTCCAGTAGCAGCCGGGCTCCAGACGCTCCACCAGGTACCGCTGGCACGGTCCACTCCGCCAGGCCTCGTAAATCTCCCCGCACCTCTCTCCCCCACCGCTCGTCCCGTTTTGGGCTCAGCTTACTCGGCCACGCCTTGCAAAAAAAAAAGACAAAAAGAAGGACGCAGCTCGCAGGCTTGTAATCGTGACAGAGATTTCAGAGCGTCTGCTGGATATTTATGGCCCCGCTTTTTAACACTCCAAGTTATCATTAGGTCCATGTGTGTGTGGGGGGCTTTTTTTAGACTCTTTTTCATTGTTTCTGTGCAGAGGTCTACAGAGTACTGGTTTAATGTGCGACTAAGCCCCATGCGTGTGAACTTGCACCTTGCTTGTGTTAAGTTTCAGAATTGGTTTCACTCTGTTGATTTTCCTAAGAGGCCATGAACAGCTTCCCTCCTTCAGATCTACAGAATATAAGTTACAAAGGCCTGTGTGTCATTAGCTGTTCTCACACTGTCATTACTGATGGGGGGGTTATCTCCTTGTCTTAGCAGGCTCACTCGATCCTTCATCCTTTGATCACCATAGTCCAGATCTTTCTGGTGCGGACCACAGTGCAGTGGACCACACTCGTTTTGACCATGTGAGTGTAGACCATGCAGGTCTAGACTATTGGCCTGATGCCTTGGCCCACACACATGTGGACGCAGGTGAGGAGGTGAACCCTGTTTTTTTTGGGTAAACTCAATGTTCTCACTCACATGCATGCATTCAAGCATCTGTCCCAAACTTAACTGTCATAAATTCATGGATTTGTGATCTGGCAAGTGATCTGGAAAATCATTTCATGACATTTGCATTTAGGCACAGCTGACCATATCCACTCAAATTCGGGCTTTACAGCAGATGCCACAGGTATATTCTAATCACTGATTTACTGAATGTCACTTTAAATCAACCTTTGAAAACAGGCTAACCTGTTTTCAATGATCTTTTTCAGATCCAGCACTCCCATCCGATATTATGTTACATGCAGATCACTCCATTATTGATTACCCAGGTTAATATACAGTACAGTACTTAATGTAGAGTCAACATAGATAGATAATCTGAATTTACCAGCAAGATATCTTTTGGACACAATAGGCTAATTAACATTTTTCTTTTTTATCCAATCCACTGCAGAAGGTGGAGCTGATACAACCAGCACTGACACTGCACATTCAAATGGTGGGCCTAAATCAACAATAAACTACTGAATAATGCTGAGGACATTCAGTCTAATGTCAGTTTTGGTGCTAACCTATTATCATTCTGTCACAGGTAATGGTCGTCACAGACCAGTGACAGAGCCGCTCAGAGGTACAAAATGTTTAAAACTTCACCAACCATAAATTTTCCACTTAGGCTTACATTTTACACACAAATCTACTTCACTTGGCTACACCATGGCCTTTAAATCTGTGCTCTTTATTTATACAGGGGACCATCCTGGTTTTGATATCCATCATGACAGTTCGAGTGAGTCCGTGTTTCAATATGCCAAGTGGTGAAGATGTTCAGTAAAAATTCTGAAACCATTGAGGAAACCATGCTTGCCTCCTCTATAACAAAAACTATTCATCAAACGGTGTTCTCATCGTCCACATGACTGCAGTTGTCTGCTTTTTTCTGCAGGTACAGTGCACCAACCAATTACTGCAGCAGACGCACCAGACACTGGTTAGTATTTATTGTCAGCAGCTCGTCTTCGACTATTGATTTGTTAGTCATAACTCAAAGTTCACATCTTTCCTGTTTGCCAAGATGGGCCTACCTTCAATGAAAAGTCTTGGCGAACTTTGCATGTGGAAAATCCATATAAACGGGGCCAGGCCTCTCTGGCAAGCTCTGGGTTAGAGAAGCGCGTTGAGATGAATATCCACTGTATTGTTATAAAACGTCTTGACAAGGAAAGGAATCCCCTAAAAAAGGATTCCAAGCAGTAAACCATCCATCAAACGGTCATGTTTTGTGTTTGTCCAGGTGAGCGGCATGGCGTTGTTTCACCGCTGGACACGACAGGTTGGTGCTTCTCTTTTAAATGGCACCGCATGGGATCAGGGGAATTTCACGTTCATACTTTATAATGTTGTTACAGCAGATTCCCAGCATGAGGCGTCAGTATGAATTTATAAGTAGGCCTACTTCGCCATTCAACTCAACGAGTCTCTTGTGATCAGAGGAACATTGTGAAGGAAAAACAAGCTTCATACCACATATTCCTTCTCTAACGATGTTCGAATTCCTTTTAGCTGGGACATTTGAGGGGATCGACCACACTCACGGTCCGCAGACAGACATGGCTGGTCAGTGCACGGTTCATGGAGTGGAAAAATATTTTTGGCCTATATTATTTCATAGAGTAGTATATTAAATCTAATTGATACAATAAGACTAACAGGAAACTGTTCAATCTGTTCGGACACTGAAGGAGGTAACCAAAGATATGTTCAATCACCTATTCATTTATTTTGTTTTTAAAGGAGGTCCCTCGGATGCAGGTACTCAAGTGATAGGTAGGCTATTTGATTGACTAATGTCAAAGTGCACTGCTGGGATGTTTGGCAGCGTGCATGGTTAACTCAGGTGTTGCTCTACAATCAGGTGCAGATGCAGCAGGTGGGGAACCTGTGACTAATGTCCATATCCAGGTGGAAGCAACAGGTATGGGTATATTTTTTAACTGTATGTTTTTTAAGAGTATGTTGTTAGCTGTCTCGCCGTCTCCTTAGCTATCCTACCCTTTTTCATGTCTTATGTTTGTAGGATGGTTTCTGTACAGACGCAACATGCGTGATAGCTCAAGACCAATTATAGGACAATGATGTGAATGTTGAAAACCTGCACATGTTTTGCTACATCGTAAAACCCATCTGCAGAATTCCCTATGACATTTAACAAAGCAGTGAAATTAATTAGTTAAATCTGTGCTCTGTGCCCTAGCAATGGGTGCCATTTATGGCTCAAGTCCACCGGACACTGTGGGTACGTTGCTTTCTGATGACCAATTTCTTTATTTTTAAATGTGACTTGGAATTGGAACTCAATTGCTAGCCAAGGTCAGACTGACCGTACCGTAATGCTTTACTGCAGCCAGACAAAATGTTGTTCAAAGTAAAAGAGAGAGACTTAGAACGAGTATCTCTTCCAAGTCTAATTTTGATTTAGAGTGAACTGGAGCTGGACTCTTAGCCAAATGGATCACTGTTCAATATTACCTAAGCCAGAACAAAGCCATCTACCAATCAAATGTAGTTATCTACTGACAGTTATACTGTTATTAAAAAATATCCATCAAAACCCTCTGTGTCTGATATAGGCCATGAGGGAGTGACCGATGCTCAAGCCAGATTCACAGGTATCCTAAGTGAAATAAATTGACTTAAAGTTACAATATGCAGCATGTCATTGCATGCAATCCATGTAGGATTAATGTAATAACATTTATTTGTGTACCGCAGATTCTCAGTCTGGTCCCAGGCATAGCTTTACAGGTAAGTTTCTAATGGGACATTGTTGTGGTAAAGACCCATTTTTATCAATACCTGCTCTCTGAACCAGGATTGTGCACAATTCGAATTGCAATTCTGCTTCCTGTTTGCTACCTCAATTGAAATGCAAGTGAAATTCAAGAATTGAATTGGAATTTAAGAGCCAGTTTCAATTCAATTCTGGAATTTTGCACACGCCTGCTCTGAACATAGGAGAAATGTAACTATAAGACATACCTTTAAGCCGACTCCTGTATTTTTGTCTCAGATATGGTGGATTCTCACAGTCTCCTCACTGAGACAGACGCACCAGGTGGGTTGCCATGGACACACAGGCTTTTACACCTTTTCACGCGAGGTTGACAAATCCAGTCCCTCTTGCATATGAGAGAAAATCAAACCTAATCAACATAACATATTAGAAGTCAGATCCTCTGACATACTGTTGAGGGTCTACCCATCTGAGACGTGTCAGTCAAATGACATCTCTGTCAAATGCTTCATTATCGGCAAGAGACCTTCAGTGTGCTAATTTACCCTCAGAACTGCCAAGTGTCCATTTGGACAGTGCCGACAGTCCCCTTATGAATGCACAGTAAAAACAAAACAAAAAATATAATAGAAAGTGATGAATGTGACGTTTCAGTTACAGAGCATGCACATGGAGTCTTAGACCACACAGGTGTCATGGACTCAGGTAAGTAGGCCTTTGCAACTTGGCAAGGACCATTAGTTTTGTACTTTTACCCATACTGGGTGTGTGTGTGTGTGTGTGTGTGCAAGCGCGTCTGATTGTTAATGGCATACATGTCTTCTAATCACAGTAACAGCAGGTCCACAAGGAACTGTGGGGGGTTCAAGTAAGTTCTTTCCTCATCTTGGACTCATATAATCCTGCACATTTATACCTAAACAAATCACATTCACTGATGTGTACCATGACAAAACCCGTTATTGCACTTAGAAACTGTCCTTGCTGTAAATCAGGTGGTTTTCAAAAATATGTGATACTAGCATGTGCAGTAAGTAATGACAACACTAAAGTGCACTCCTGGCATCTTAGACAGGAGCTGATGAAAGCAAGGCTGATGTTAATCCAGTCCCTTTAGTCATGCATGGTCTTTGTTCAAAACAGGTCAGCCAGGAGTTACAGAACAGACACAAGCAGCTGGTAAGCTTCATGGAAGTTTGCACTTTCACTTCGACTTATGATTGGCCTTGTATATTAAATTAAATATGTGATATGTCTTGAGCTAGTCCAGTTTCCTGACAGCAGGGTCAATCAATCAGTCAAAGGACTAAATTATTCCATGGCTAATTTCAGTGTGACACATTTTGGGATACCTGGAGTATACAAAGAACAAAGCTTTCTCAAAAGCATTATATGACAGCATTTACACACAAATAAACAGATGGGCAAACACACTAATGTTTGTTGAAATGAAGAGGATTGTGGTCTTTGGGAAGGATATCGCTCAAAATCAAGACATTTATACTGCCTTTAACTCGGCTCTTGGTTAACTCTTAAGTCTAGCAACTTTATCATCAAAGTAAATGTGTGATCATCATGTGCAATTACGGTACCTTTGGAGCTGGTGCTCAAGAGCTCTTCTCTTTTCCCTGTTTTGCTTGCGCCTTCCAGTTTCCGCAGGTGAACAGTACAACACATCTGGTCAGGGTCCTGAAGGTGGGTTCACGCTCATATCTGTCTCACACCATATCAGAAACAGGCTATCAAATGAACATTCGTTTTTCATGTCAAAGGTGCTGGGCTGTGTGTAAGCAGAATCAGAAATGCTCAATGTGCAGTAATTGTCTTTTTTTGTCAAAAATACAATTCTCCAGTCCTCCTACCAATATAATTATGAGGGAACAGCATGTTTCCAATGTACAGTATTTGTTTAAATTATCCACGAAAAATGCATATTGATACAATTGCTACAGACGGTCTGAAACAGGGGATTTAGTACAGGATGCACAGTAGAATCTGGAAACGTTGCATCCATCATGCCCTCAAGTACACGGACATTCTACAGGGAATTCTTTTTATATTCTTGACATCTAATACCTCTGTATACATGTACAAATGTGCTATATACTTGTTTCAAGTTGAGGTTAGGGAACTTCCTCCACAGGGTCTGATGACATTAAAAACTGGTAAATTGAAGACGTATGGAAAAAATCTAACAAGCTTCAGTTACATGTATCTGTGCAACTGGAAGCCATCAGGATCCTTGCACATGATTTTTTCTTCTGGTGTAAATATACCTTACTACACATCCCATATGTATGTATATATAGTTGTAGGCATAGTACTTAGACTTAGAATGTGCTGTTGTCCCACCTAACTACACCCATATTTTGTGAAGGTGCAGAAAATGTGGAACTGGAGGATACCTGCTGACTTTCACATCAAGCCCCGTGTCCGCTTCCTACGATACAGATTCCAGTGTACTGACCAGTCAGCCCGACAGAGGACCACTGACCCAGACCACTAGCAATAGTCTCTGTGTGTATGCGTGTGTGTATGTGTGTGTGTGATTTTTTGACTATTTAAACTTTAAGATGACACTGTAACTTAACTTTTTACTGTGCATGTTCATAAGTACCCTGGAATTTTTGATGTATTCATTCATGGGGAAGAGACCATTGTGGGTAATTGTTGGTTCAAAAATGTACAAAAACAACAAAGTTATTTCCTGCAATTGTCTAATTGCACTGTTCCATAGCTCGGATGTGTCAAAAAATATTATTTGAGGTGTCTGAATTGTACATTAATGAATGAGTGTCATGGAAGAGAGTCAATCATACATTAAATTTTACATCTATTTTGAACATCAAAAATGTAGAGCATTTTGGTATAATAGAAAATAGTGAGTCATAAAAGCATTATGACAAGAAATTTTAAAATCTCTCCCATTCAAGTATGAATAATCCTTAACTCGTAAAACACACATACAGAATATTCGCAAAGCTATAATTATTAGAATGTGTAAAAAGATTATTATTAGAATATTTAAAAAGAAATTACTCATATCCCTGTACCATATGTATATCTGATAGCATGTGTATTGCAACTGGTTTTATTTTGAAACATACCAATACACAGTGTTTTCCATTACATGCGTAATAAAATAATTTCTTAAAGTCCCCCCAAAGACGGTGACAAATCAACTACCAAACTTATTATACTAAGTTACAGGCAAGAAGCTTTGCACAAATAAACTTTAGTAAGCAAAGCCAACATTGAGCAATTCCACTGAATATTCACAACTCCTTCTGTAACCTCTTGGTGGCGCTATGATTATGCCCACACACGACACAAGTCATTCTCCACACAAAAAAAAGACAATGCTTTTTTGTCACTCTGTCTCAGACAAGGACATTCCATTAAATATTTTAATTTTTTCCAAGAGAAGTGGGTGATGAGAAGTCAAAGTTTTGCTTATTATAAATAGGAGAGGACTTTACAATTAAAGTCATGTAATTGTCAATCAATATCCATGTACATAAGGATAACCACTGTGGAGATATGATATCAAATAATCTTCACATCCTTACGTTTACATTTATCAATTGAAAAGCAAGCCATTATAGTATCCATTTTGCTGTTGCGTACATATAGTTTGCTTCAGAGCCCCTTATTTGGCTATGTACACATTGGTATTCTTTCTAGTTCTGAACTGCTTTGAGAAAGGCAGATGGATAATTCAGCTTATAAAAACTCTTTTCTAAAGTAAACCTCTGAGCCATAGTATATTTCAGAACGGGTATACACATAGAAAACAATATTTAATAGTTTCATTATATTACTCAAAATAAATATGACTGAAATATAGATGTGTTAGACAGACCATGGGGAAAAATGTGTCTTTAATTCAACTTGACCGGGAATAACTGTCTATAAAAAGTGCAATCTGGATGGATCATGACCGTGATAAAACTGCATAATCTCTATACATTTAGACATTTTGTCCTCTCCTCCGGCTAAAAATTATGATAAAACACAAAAAGATTATGTAAAACAAAAACAGCATTCCGTACAATCTAAACAGGCTAAAACGGTCAGGAAGTTCAAGCTCAACGTGACTTGAGTTGATGGTGCTACCTATGGTGAATAAAAAGTCAAAAAACAAAACGATAAAACAGCTTTTTTTTTTTTGTATAGCACAACAATCTCTTGCTAAACCGATAGATGAGTGACATGAGTGACCATAATGATTAGGACAGCTCAGATGCATTCTTTGCGAAAGACATGTTAGCCCAGCCTGAGCCTAGATCCAAAAAAAATAAAATGAATAATGACCCGACACTTCCAGACGATTCGTTTCCTCAATGTCCGGGTTAAAGTCAGCATGAATGAAGCATTGCTTAAAAAAACCCACTGTGCTTTCTAAATATCAAAAAGCCTGACCTAATGATTATCTGTAGCTTGAAGTCAGTCTTCACTCTGCCAATTTCCAGGCCATTTTTCTTGCTACAGGCAAGATGACAAGATAAAACTGCATTGCCTGGTCACAATACATCCTGCCCGAAATATCTATGGTAATACATTTTTTGGACTAAATTCGTCTTAGAAAGACTAGTAGTGCAGAAAGGTGCTTGGGGTATTTGACAATCAATAAAAACAAAAATAATAAAACCCAAGAATAAAGGGGAAAAGTCAAATAAAGAAGACAAAAACATTGTAGTACACATCCCTTAACAAAATATTGTAAGAGTGTTGTTTTAGGTGAGTTTGGGGTCGTCCGGTGTAACCACTTGATAGTCGCCAGAGAGAAGAGAGATGGTAGGGTCCTCGGCAGGGTCCTGGCCAAAGTAATTGTCCCTTTCGAGCTCCAGTAACATGGGCAGGTCCTCCCCTGGTACGTCTGTGTTGATCGGGTCGCTCAGGAGAACAGGCTGGGCGGTGTACTGGACAAGCTGCTTCCCTATAACACATTGGAAAGTGCAACCAACTGAGCCACAAGTTCGACAAGTTAAACTAGAGCAAGGTGTTAACGCCACCATTAAGCAGGGTGGGATACTATTACGGACCAAAATGACTGGATATCCATCACTCCCTCACTGACAACAGCAACACTTTCATTATCTCAAATCTGTAATGAGCTAGCCACGGCTGTGACTGCATGTAACAGTCTAGCAGATAACTTTACCAACCATCATACACCATCCCCTCCATACCACAACCTAATAAGAATAGGCTACACAACAACATAATTGAACATTCATTTCATACTTACCATTAGGAAGTCCATGTTCTGATTTTTCTCAGACATTTCCTAGTTACTGATGGTGCCACTTGGCATGAAATCAAACGTGAGGTAGAGAAAATTGACCCCCAAATACAGGGTGTGGGGTGAAGAGGCCGAGTAGGCCTAGTGCTCACTCCACAGTGGAACTGTGATGATGACTACAGTGGCACTGGTTATATGTAAATTGTTAACTTATTTATTAGTTAATCATTTATTTTAATATTATTCACCTGCTTATTTGAGGACTTGTATCTTGGTCGTGGCACTGTAACACATAGGAATAATAAACCACCTTTGCAGGAACGTGCAATTGTAGCGGAACTATCATTTAATTGCAATGCTGGACTGAACCAATTGGTTTGTTTTGCACATGCATCCAGGAAAATGTATTATTAACGGCTTATTTATTTTAAAAAAGGGAAAAAGATGGTATTTGCTTGGTATTGGTATTGGCAAATAATCAAGGTTGTGGTGTTGGTACCATATCGGTATGAAAAGGTCATGCCGTCCCGGGGTGGGTTTCCCAAATCCATAGTTTCTAACCTGTTAGCAACTTAGTTTAGCCTAGAAATCTAGACGCGCCCCTAGCGGCAGCAAATTATATTTGCTGCCAGGGCTAGTCTAGCAACTCTCCGTTGGCTTGTGAGCTCTAGAAATCGAAACTTAATCAGGGCATTGAAATCGTGTATAGAGTCGTTTGGTGGGCTTAACATGGGAACACAGGGGAAAACAAATATCCTATTGCGTCCTATTGCGTGCAGAGGGAATTTGAAAGACAACTGATTATCCCACCCCTCGGACTGAGCACTGCGAACGGTGAGTGCCCAGACCCTACATTTTAATGTGGGTCTGGCTCGCCAGGCTAAACTTAGTTGGTTGGCAATGAGAAATTGCATTGCAACCACAAAGTTGCTAACTTAGTTAGCAACTATGGTTTTGGGAAACGCGCCCCCGACCAGTAAGGTCATGGTTTTGATTTTAAGAGGGTTCACACAGTCTGATAAAGTACATACAAAACGTTTTACTCCAACTGAATCAGGGATATTTAGACAGCACAATGCTGCTAGTTCACCATCAGAGAAGATGCCCAACACCCAACTGTCAACAGAATGGTATGGTGTGTTGATAAGGCCTCAATAATGCATTCTGACAAAAACCTGTTTCACTAACTCATTGGGATGGGAAGACACAATCTGTTTTTTATCTCTACATTTACTCAAATCACCAAATGCTCAAACCTGCGTTTGTGGAGTTATTGCTTGACGGAGCATCCTTGGGCGAATCGGAGAGGAGCTCCTGGATCTGTGGGGAACATGAAAAGACTGCGGTGAGAACAAAAAACAAACAAACAACAAAAACTCAGGGACAGGAGATGCTCTTTTAAGTGATTAAGTGGCTGATTGAGAGGAAAACAATTCCAAAACACTTACAGTGGCCAGGCTGTCCAAGTCAAAGTCTGTGTTTATGGAGGAGGAACTGAAGATCTGTGATGACATTAGACAATTAGTTGGACAGAAACAGAAAAAAACCCATCTGGAATAGTAACTAGTGAAGCTATAGGTACTGTACACTCATAGGTTACTGACATATCAGTAGGCCTTTTCAGACTGCCAAAATCGCCGCGATTTTATGTTCCAGAATCGCAGAACGACTGTCCCTTTCACATAGACCGAGGCGGAACGGCGGGACAAAGTGTCTCGCGAAATGCACTACCAAGCCCCCTAGACAGTTTTTTCAGAGTTTTTTCGTTCCGGCACCAGTGTGAATGGGTCAAGGCGGAAAGGGGAATCTGGGCGGGCATTTCGATGCGTCCAGCCCACCACAGGAGATTGCAAATAAATCTAACTGATCAAAAGCAGCAATAGCAGAGACAGCACATTATGTCAATCTTTAAATTCACAAAGTCTCCAGTCATTTAATGCCTGCTAGAGTTGACTGTAGCTCGGTTGCCATAATAGGCTATCCTAAAATCCAGCGATAAAACAAAGCATGAACTCGTCTGTCTGCCCTATATGTATATCCTCTGATTGTAATGCTTACAGATATCTAGGCGATATTTGTAACAATTATTTTGTATTTGGCCTGTTATAAAATCATGTAGGCCTACTGAACAATTTAAACACATTGTGAACCCCAAAGTTGGAGACATGCATATAGACATTGCTGCAAATTTAAAACCGGATTACTCTGGAATGGCTAACTGTACAGGGGAATGCTTTACACTTTTGTGTTCGGTAAGGTCTACTGTTTATTCTGATATATGGTTTGTCATGTGTTGAGGGAAAGTTCGTTAAGTATTCCACCAAGATGAATGGGTAGGGAGACGGGAACCGTTTACCACAACAACTAACCACTAACATCGTTTAAAAGCTGAGAAAAAGCTCTTTCGTGTGATACATGTGACGTCTGTGATGAATAGGCTACTTCGCAAGTAGTTCAGCAAATTTGGGTGGGACAGAAATACCTTTACATAGCAGGAGCTCTGGCCATATCGGCTCTGGCTCACATGATGTGCTTTAAATGCATTATCGCTTCACTACACGCGAACAAGAAAGAAAAGAAAAAAGAAACCAATGAGCTTATGTCGCGATTTCCGATAGGCCTAGGCCTAGGTCTAGAGAAAAGATAGCTATGGTAACCTAACAATTAGGATTTGCTTTGCCTACACTGCTGTTTGGTTGTCCCAAAACTTTGAGACGATCCATACTCGCATTAACTGAATCTTATCCCTAACTGCGATGTTCCAAACAGAGTGACTGTAGGATGCAATGCCTAATAATCTCACTGCCTTCGGCATAACTGCTAACAGTGCGCCTATTGTTAAACACCTGAAAAATAACCTATTAAGCTGCTGTTTTCTTTTCATGACGAGCACTACGCTTGAATGATTTATGACTGAATGGAACGTTGCGTTTTTAAGCACCAGAATTGCTTATCACGTCGTGTGAAAGTTTACACCAATCATCATCTTCTAATGTATCCTTATGTTGAGATGTCCATTCTCTTTGCCCTA
This sequence comes from Alosa sapidissima, assembly GCF_018492685.1. Lineage (NCBI taxonomy): Eukaryota > Metazoa > Chordata > Actinopteri > Clupeiformes > Clupeidae > Alosa > Alosa sapidissima. The sequence goes on from NC_055977.1 coordinate 15,750,146, forward strand.
GGCCATCATTTGTGCGCGAAGCATGTTTCAATTAAGACAGTACACAAGCTATTTTTATTGTTGTAATATTGAATGATTTCATGAATAAAGCATTGAAAAATTGTATGCACAGTGCGGCTGGCGGCGCCACTGACCAAGGCCACAGTAGCCTGTGAACCTCTGATTTACAATGGGAAATTACGGCCAACGCAGGGGGCAACTCTTCTCTTCTATTTCCCTTCCAAATTACTTTTTATTGTCTGAAGACATCGATCGCAAGAATCTAACATTCTAAGCAACAGCAAAGCAACTTCACTTGCATTTGTAGGGTAGGCTACTACAAATGCAAGCTAACCAAACTGCAGTCGGTTCTCCCGCCATGGTTTTGGAAATCACACACCTGCTGCATCTGAAGGCCCACGCATAATAAGGACTATCACTCTACACGCCCCCAGTTGCACGTCACATTTTAATTTGCTAGCTGATCCTGCCTCCCCAAAATGCCGCATCATGTGAACAGATCAGCAGGCCGGCAAATTTTCACCTCGTTTTCAGACACACGTTGCGTCTCCTCTTCCCGTAAATTTAGCGTAATCTCTGTGTGAAAAGGCCTAGTCTGTACCGTCAGCAGGTTGGGATTTCTACTCAAATTAATCAATGGAAACCTAATATACACCTTAATCTGCTGTGGTGTTCAAAATCATCTTAGTATTTATGATCTATCAAAAACAGGAGTGCAGTGCACAATGCAAGTTTTGAGAAATGGCAACTCACATCAAAGAGAGGCGAGGACTCAAAGTTGATGGACTGGGCATTCAGGATGGACTGTAGGTTCTCCAAGCCGTTATCAATGTTATCCAGGTGGTCATGGAGTTCCGTTCTGGGCCAGAAAATGAAATAAGTGTGATTAGCATGCAAGCTTGCACTGACCTCAACTACGCTTACATGATAGAACACAATAGTGACAAATCAATGAGTTTCATGTGATTACATAAGCAAACAGCAGCCACTGTAACAGCAACAAAAATACACATAGCTGACATTTGCACACACATCATTGAATTGATTTTATTTATTTATTTATTTATTTTTGAGAAGGAGCAAGTCCCCAGAAAGGTTAAGATTGGTGTCGCCTGACGGGAGATAGCCTAGGCTTGCCAAATTTTTGATTGCTAACACAATTGGCATTTTTGGGGCTTGGGGTGGTGGGTCAAAAAAAAAAAAATGAATCAGCACCAACTGCAAGCCCAGAAAAAAGTCACCTGCACATTACAACATCCAATGCTTTTTGTTTGTTTGTTTATTGTTTTTTTGTAGGGCCACGGCACCACTTACATGTTGCATCAGTCTAATTCACAGATGGAAAAATCATGTGGACCACGTGGGAGTTGGGGAGGGGGGTGGGGGAGGATGGTGCAACACAGAGCAACAGGCAAGCTATTAGCATAAGCACACCACACACACAATAGAAACTAAAATCGAAACGAAGTGGGAGGTAGAGTGGAAGGGAGTGTGTGTGTGTGTGTGTGTGTGTGGGGGGGTGTTAGTTGTCAGAGGAGGCTAATGGGGACAGTCAGGCACAGTGTTTTAAATGTTCTGGGGACATCGGTCTCGCGGCAGACTGGCAATGCTAACCCTGGGAGAAGTCGGGGGTGAAGAGACGAGGAGGTGGGGCTGGGGAAAAGGTGATAGACTTCAGACATCTGTGGAGAACTGAAAAGATAGAAGCACAACATGGCACCATTGTGAAGGTGTAGGAGATCAGTTATAACACCACCACCACCCTGCTGTGGATACAGGCCTGTCCGGTCCCTCTCACTATACTATGAGGAAAAGATGGGACATTGGCTAGGTGACAATCACAACACACCCAATCTTTAGGGCGCCTTTAAGCATTTGATACAGGTACTGTAATAGTAATCAAGAACTAGATCATTAATAATTAGCTACATTATAACTACACTAATTAGCTACGTCTTGTACACAGGATGAAATGTAAACACAGGTACAGCAACAGACAAAACATCATGAGGGAGAAATTTTACAAAGTCAGATGTTTTGATTCTGTGGCATATAATATATATTGTCCTATAGGTAGATGTTGCAGATGTTATGTAGTCATTATGCACCTATAGAGTAAACACTTACAAAAACTGAATCTCCACCTGTGACATATGTGGCTATGTGGCTGTGTAGTGTAGTGTGCCATGAGGTAGGGGTGGTCTCCTGCATACTTCAGCCAAATGATCACATGCCACACCAGGAACGAAAGACTAATGGCCAGTACCAAACAGCACGAAAAATGTGGAGGAGCCTATTGCGAGCGGTCCTGAGAAGTGGCTTTGTAGCCATAACCTGAACCCATGTGTTGTACCTCTGCATAATTCACTGCTAAGTTACAGGGCACTGGAGGTGGTTTGTATAGATCAAAACCTTTGTTCTTTGTTCAAATGTTAGGCAAAGGTGTGCAATCAGGGTGTTCTCTGTGTGCCCAGAAAAAGAGCTCAATATGTGTGATGCAGTGGATGGTTGGATGGAGAAAAGCGTAGATTTATAAATAGAGACAGGACTGAGGGAAGGAGGGAAGGAGTAGTGCGTACTGTTAGGCATTTATTAGGCTGATGTTACATGATGACTCACTGAACAAGTTGCAGCTCACACTCTTAAAACAAATGTGTTGAAAACAACATAACTTGCATTGTTTTTTTTAAGTCCAGATAGGGACAACACATTTGTTTTAAGAGTCCAGATAGGGACAACACATTTGTTTTAAGAGTGCATAGACTGCACGATAGAGCAACACAACTTTTATCATCGTCATTATGCAATGGAAGTCACATGGAACATAATTAGATGTTTTCCACCTAGGTGTCAATATCACTGTAGGCCTGTAAATGTCATTGCAAGCCTGATAATGTGACTGGGCCATTCAGGTGAATGCACTGTGCAAAGAAATCCCCTAATGTGAAGGAGAGCAATGGTCCTGATTGCCATGACTTCATGTGGAGTACTTAAAAACACAATTAAAAATAACATGCTTAAGATAATAAGGAGATTAAGAAAAGCAGAATGCCCATTTAAGGAGGGCTACTGCTTTCACTACACAGGTCAATTGCCTAATTAAAGCAAAAGAGCAAGTGTCTGATGAGAGAAGTAATAAATTACACATTTATTTGCATTTTGGAGAAAAGGTTCTCAAAACTGATCCATGTCCAGCCAGAAATCTCTTAAAGACTGTTTGCAACTGTCAGAGACAAAACAGGGTTCATGTAACTTGCAGAGCCCTTCACACTATAAAATGCAAGTCATGCAACTTGGATGCATGCAAGTTTCAACCAACTAGAGCTGTGCTGAAAGTTCCACCACGTAACGCTAGTCTGGAGGGACCAAGTTCCACTGAAGCCAGAGGAACTCAGGGTTCCCACATCTTCTTAAAGGAACATGCCAACCTTTTTGGAAAAAAGCTTAGCCAGTTAGATAAGAGGATACATGCCCTTTTCTTCTCTGTGCTTGCTATAAACCAGTCTGACACCGTTAGCCTAGCTTAGCGGAACTCATTGGAGGTGGGTTTATTTGTATTCACAGTAAAAAGGATATGCATCCTCTTATCGAACTCAGTGGTAGACGGCAAATAAGTTAATTTCCCAAAAAGTTGACGTGTTCCTTTAAACATCAAATTCAGGGATACGCCATAGTCTGAGACAAGTGGGAACCCTGTCAACTGTTAAGACTCAAAAAGCTTTGACGTCTCACCTATCGATGCAGGCGAGGCTGAGGCACCTAGGACTGCCCGGCGGTGCATCGTGGGCTGAAGAGGTGGGGGCGAGGACCGGAGCCGCAGGGGCCAGGGACGTGGTGGCGTTGGCCGTGCCAGTAGCGGTGGTCGGCTCGTTCTCTTGCAGGATGGAGTTGATGAAGGTGGTGGGGGAGAGAGGCGTGTCTGGGGGCATCGTGCCCACCTCCACCTCCACCGGACACACCTCGTCCACCTCCGAGTCGTGGGTGGTGGTGGGGCTGGACGGCTCCTCCTTGATGTGCACCAGCGGGCTTATCCTTTCACTGCTTAATCACACCAAATACACCCCATCAAATCACCAACCCAGAGCTACACATAACTAACAGAAATACACTGATCAAAAACATAATTGCTTTAAGTCAAGTCTTGGTCCACGAAATAAACAGTTTTTCTCTTTGCTCACAAAAAGCTGTGGACAAATTCATATTTAAGCCACGTGGTGACCCTCGTAAAATTGTTGCTGCGTTCATATATTTTATCAGTATACATAAATACATATGCATACTCTAAACAAACCAACAACAAGCTCTAGCATTGCTTAAATACTGAATCTACCATACGCTCTTCTTAAAAGCCCTAACACTAGACATGCTAAACCTTTCTTGGATGGATCACTTGTAATTAGGGATGCACGATATATCGGCGGCCGATATATTATTGGCCGATAAGTGAAAAAATGAAAATATTATTATCGGTCCGATAACAGAATTCTGGCCGATAATTTGCGCCAATATTTTGTCCTAAGTCCTAATTTAGGCCTACGCAAGGTCCGTCTGGCTACACTGAGCTACTTGAGCTTGGTTGGCAATACTTTTTCCTCAATATAATGTCAGCGGTGTGAATGTATTTCACCACTCTAAAAAAAAATCTGTGGATATGCGTTCATTTGGGAATCTGTGCATCTCAAAATCGTCTCGTGAATGATCCGCCATTTAACCTTACCAGAGCGGAGCTCAGCCCTATCTAGAGCCGTCTTGTGCTGGTGTGTTTGCACTTTACCGCGCTGATCGGGGAAACAAATAACCCGTTAGTGGGACGAGTACATAAGTAGGCCTAGTTCTAAGTTGTGTTTTAGTATTATATTTGCATTACGTTAGCTTGGGTTTTGTATTACTACCTAGAAATATGCTAACCATTCCTGCTTCAGTTCCAGACAGGTCATCATAATAAGTTATTAAAACCTTCGGGGCTAACCCCTTTTAATTCTGCCGCAGCAGGTTGTGCGCAACAGGGTAGACGGACATAAGATACAGTCTGAGGAGTTGCAGCTTTATTCAGTTGAAACTAAACATAAGTTTCCCTCACAATCTCTGATTTGGTCACTATACTGTAGCTTATTCCCAGCTGAGCCGTTTATGAGCGTTTAGTCCTAAATTAAAACGATTCATACTCTCTAGCCACTCACTCGCAATTCACTGACGTCAGGTTCACTTAAAGAAGCCACACATACTGTAGGGCTAGGCTACTGTTATGTTGTTGACTACCGCACTATTGAGGACTATTATGAGTTCTGTCCATCATTTGGTGGTAGGTAAAATTACTGCAATAAAATTATGCTTATTAAATGCTTTCCCCAAATCACTTTTCACAATTTTTTTAAGAGTAATATTATCGGTTATCATATCGGTATCAGCCACAACAAACCAATAAATACCGGTTATCGTTATCGGCCCTAAAATTCCATATCGGTGCATCTCTACTTGTAATATATCAGGGTAAAATGTCACAGAAGGGCAGTCCCGACAAGCATGCCAGGGCAAGGCCTGTGTGAGTAACAGGTTGCTGGCAGACAAGCCAGCACTGTGGCCTTGCACTGAGGCCTTGCACTGTGGGAGTTGTAGGCCACTTGCCTGTCCTCGATCCACTCCGAGGTAACCGGACTGGTCTGGGCCAAGTCTGTGATGTCAGAGATGATTGGGCCTGTCTTAAGCAGTCCGTCCGAGGCGAAGAGATTTGCAGCCGAGAAACCAGTAGAGGGAGCCTGGGAGGGAGAGAGAGGGGGAGGGGGAGGGAGAGAAAGAGAGAGAGAGAGAGAGAGAGAGAGAGAGAGGGGGAGGGAGAGAGGGAGAGAGAGGGGGAGGGAGAGGGAGAGAGAGAGGGGGAGGGAGAGAGGGAGAGAGAGAGGGGGAGGGAGAAAGAGGGGGAGGGAGAGAAAGAGAGAGAGAGATTCATGTCACTGGTTATTTAATAGTCATGACTGACATCCTCCTGTGAAAGTGTGGGATAGAGCCAACCTAAGGTTTTCAAGTATGTATTGGTACCCAAGGTCTCCTCTGCATTGTAGCTAGAATGCTATTCCTCATTTTCTACAGTGTTTCCTCTACGTTTATTTCAGCATGGCGGCCCGCCACGGTTTAATTAATACCCCCACGGTATCAGAATCAGGGCAGACGCACAATGTAGTTGCAAATAATCTTGCCGACGTATCCTCCCCTGCTGGCTGCCGCTCACATTGCAATTTAACAATAAGTAGCCTAAAACTAGTATTATGGCCCGTCCAGTTTCACACACATATTATTATATTGTATTGATGTAGCCTATTTAAAACATTAGAATTAGGGGAGACGCATATTGTCCGGAAGCATTGTAGCCTAAGCTAAATGCCCTCCGCTGGCTGCTGAAAATTGCAGTTTAACAAATAAACAGCAATGCTAATCCGAGGTACCCGTCTAGTTTTATTCCATAAATATATTGTTTGTATAGACGTTAGTAGCATGCGCTATCAAGAGCTTCCATGTGCTACGCATGTTTGTCAACATCGTAAAAACTACAATTTTCGCACAACTTGGTGGAAAGTTGTGCGAGCAGGCTAAGGAAAACCCATTCATTTCTGAAGCTGATCGTATTGAAAGTATTTCCCATATCATAGCCTATTAGCTCGCTCGCAACAGAAAAAAAATGGAACTGGAGAGTGGATGTCTCCGCGAAGACACCGCTGTTACATTAGATGCGCACTCAATCGCAAATCGACACAGTAAAAAAGCAACGACTGGTAGCCTAACGAAGGTAAATTGCAAAACTTGGCCAAGTTGGATTCTTTGGATAAAAGAGTGCGAAAGAGTATGTTTGTGTTGTTAAAACAAATTGTGTTTGCGCCTGGAGTCATGGCGACACGCGTCAGGGCACACCAGGCTTCCACTTGTACGTACCGAGATAGCCGGGGAAGGTTCTAGAGAGTACTGCCGAGAGTACTTGGGCAGCGAGTGAGCGGAGGTGCTGTCATTCAACATCAGGGGCCTGGCAGAGAGAACAGACAAAAAAAAAAAAAGCACAGAGAGAGAGAGAGAGAGAGAACGAGAACGAGAGAGAGAGAGAGAGAGAGAGAGAGAGAGAGAGAGAGAGAGAGAACGAGAGAGAGAGAGAGAGAGAGAGAGAACAAGACAGTGTAAGAGAGGCAGAAAAAGGAACAGATCACGAGAAAAATATGGTAAGAGTGAGAAAGTGAAAAAGATAGCATGAGAGAGCAAGACAGCCAGAGAAAAAGAGAAAACAAGAGGATGAGAAAGAGGAAGAAGAAGCAGCAAGATAGAGAGGGGGGGGGAGAATACACTTAATACAAATCATTCACATATGAACGTGTTTGAAAATGTGTTCAGGGCGGGATGAAGCAACTTGCATTTTTCTTTTCATTCCCATCACTCTGTTGGACTGCACCAGGGTTATGAGGAACTGGATGAGCTGCAGAGACACAAGGAAGGGTTACACACAGAAACATAACAAACACGTACACGTACAGTACACAAAGCCAAAGATGACAAGACCAGTGGAGTCACTGTTTTCATACTCATTTTGCCTGGAGCACCACTGCAGTCTTCACTTGTTGTCAGCTTTAAATACTAGCTGAAACACATCGTCTTGGCCGAGTTGGTTAAGGCAGTTGTATCACTGTGTCACTTGCATGGCAGCACATATTCCAAATGACTTAATATCACTGTACTCGTCTTAACATGCAAATCAACACGACTCATCAACCACTCGGCAGACATCAGCTGTCTGTTTTAAGCCGTTTCAAGCTCATGAAACGGGCACAGGAGCTGAACACGGGACTGGCATTCTTCGGTTGCTTCGCAGTCAGGAAGTGTTTGAAGTGCTGAGGTGTGGGAATGGTGTTACCTTATTGACGACTTTCTGCTGCTGCGCGTGCTTCTGCCTCAGGCTGGCCACCTCCCTCCACAGTGCCTCATTCTCCCTGCAAAAAACAAAAAAAAAAAAAAAAAGAAAAACAGCTAAGCGAAGCTAACGTCAGCGCACGCTCACTCAAACGCAGCAGATGTCAGTCACATCAGACAGTGTCGGATTTTGCTCACCCATCCACTATATCCCCTCACCCCCCCACTGTCACACAGGATTAATCCTTTCCCACCACGGAGCCTTTAAAACAAGGGAATGGAGGGCTGAGGTTGTGGGGTGACAGTGCACTTTTTTTTTTTTTAACCAAAACTGTAAAAGACTTGAGGAATACTTCAGGACGTTTATTTAGCTAAGTTAATGGCTATTGAAAGATCTTAGCGGCCTCTGTTTGTTCAGCTTTTTAAAGTGCGCCCCATAAAGCAGTCCCCCCCCCTTCCACCTGGACCTCTTAAAACGGGTTCCCTGTGGGGCTGGTAAAAGTGCTTTGAGTGTGTGCTCATGAGCCCGGTTTTGGGTCCACGGACGCACAGCTCACGATGAAAAAATGCTGCTGCCCTCGACGAGCGCTGAGGTGGACCTCAAAATGGCCCCCCCTGCTACTCCAGCGGATGGAAAGTCTGACCCGTGTTGTGTTTTCATGGCCGATTTGCACTGATAAAACAGACATCAAACATGCCTGGCATCGTGCAAGCAACGACAGACCACAACTCAATATTCAACACTTGTTTCCTCCATAAAAATTAAACTTGTTATAAATACGTCAATAAAACAAACGACAAAATGTCAACCGGGGACCCCAAACTATGGAGGACTTCTACTGATGTAGGAGACTGAATGGAAACAAAATTGAAAATGCTTATCTTCTGGGCGTCTACATTGTCAAACAGAGACGTGCGCTTATCAATGACACCAGGCGTTATGAATTCCAGGCATGACTTGAGACAATGAGGAATGGGGTGCGTGTGCGCTGTGCGTGTGTAATGATTTTGCAACTATAGATCATTGAGGTGTGTGAGTGTTCCATGTTGCCTGAAGTGTGTGTGTGGGTCCATATTGAGTAAGGTGTAGGCCTGGCCTCCCACTGAGGTGTGTGTGCATGTATGCAAGAGCGAGAGTGTGAGTGTGTGTGAGTACACATATGACATTTGAGTGTGTGTGAGTGTAAGTGTGTATGTGTGTGTGTGTGTGTGTGTGTAGTGTTGTGGTGGCCCCGGTGCTCCCGGGCCGAGTGGATTCTTTATCTGCGTTAGTGGGGCTTATCTGAGGGGCTCGGCTGCCTTGTAAATCAGCGCAGCCCAGTAAAAAGCCTCCGCTGAGCAGGAAGGGCCCTCTCCAGCCACCCGCTCTCCCTCCCGGGCCTAGGAACCCCCCCCCCCCCACCCAACATACCTCCCTCCCTGCCTCTGAGACAGATGGAGCAACTTTATGGGGGCAGGTGTGGATTCCTCCTAGTGGGAAGATGAGTGCCCCCACATCACAACCCCCACCTTCCTCCACAACCACCACCACCTTTCCTACCCCTAATTACAACACTACAGGTCTTAGACAAGGCAGACAAACACCACCACATGGATTAAAAAGTTCGAGCTAATGCACTTTAGTCAAAGTGACCTACAAGCTCTGAACTCAATGAGGAGACACATGGAAATGAATAAGCACTGGACAAGAGGATGAGGAACCATCTGTTGTATTAACACTTACTCTCTCAGTTCCACCAGATGAGCAGAATGAGTAAAAAACAGAAGAAAGAAACCTCCAATGCACCCAAGACCGTGATATCTTGCACACAGGCAGAGCTTTCACAATGCACTGTAAAAAAAAGAAAAGAAAAAAAAAAAAAAAAAAAAAAAAAAAAAAAGCGATCTGCCCAAGGCCGTGTCAAAAGCACCCGAGCCCATCGCTACATGACACAATATCTCCCGCTGGAAAGAGACGGCTGAGAGCGAGCGGCCACGCTGAGTTGATGGACAGGCTGCGGTGAGCTCATCTGTGATATCCTGTGTGAGGGTGTGTGTGTGTGTGTGCGTGACTGCACGTGTGTTGTGGTGAAAGAGAGCGAGAGTGAGGCTATGCGTGTGAGAGAGGACACGTCATAACACCACGGTGAATTGGCTCATCTTTTTGTGAGCATGTGTGCAGACCAGGGGGCCGAGGCCCACAGTGGCAATGACAATACAGCTGAGAGTGTGTGTGTGTGTGTGTGTGTGTGTGTGTGTGTGTGGGGGGGGGGGGGGGTATACATGTCACAGATGGAGACCCAAATGGGTGCTCACTAATGGTATCTCACATACCATTAGCACCCATTAGTCTCCATCTGTGATATGTATACAACAAGAATGTTCACATTCATGACACGAGTCTAATACAAATGTGGCTGTTTGCCTGTGTTGCCTGGATGAAGGCATGTTTTCATTTCCCGATTACGACCCCGATTCCCACCCCAACCCCACCCCCAGCAGTGAGCCTGCAGCTGGCGAGGCACATCACTCAGGCATGAGCAGGCCTTGGGCTCCTCCGGGAGTGCTGACTAACCCCAACAGAGGTGAGGGCCCCCAGCCTGCCACTTCGTCACCCACGGACAGATACTCAGAGCCGGGAGGGATTAGCGCACATTAGCCATGCACCAACCCGAAGTAAGAGTGCATGAACTCTGGGTACGGGGTGGCTTGGAGCCCGTATCGAAGCGTGGGCCAGGAGATAGCTCTCAAGTGTCAAACTGATAAAAACCAGCTCGGCTAGAAGCCATGCAAGGCATTTCAGCCTGCTAATTCAGCCGCTGAGTTTTTCTCAGGCTACGTTGTGGAATATTATCTACAGCAAACCCGGTTGCTTGTATTCTCACATGTAGGCTTCCATTTCCTATTCTAGAGGTTCTACTGTATGTCTGTGGCTCTACTGTAGTAGATATATTAAATACAAGACAACTAACAGCTGGTTGTATGACCTCGCTTCTATTTTCTGTTTAGTTATATTTGTGAGCCTTGCCAGCCATGACTCACCTTTTTATTTCTGAAATATTTCTAAAGGTCCAATACATGTGTATGTGTGTGTGTGTGTGTGTGAGTGAGTGTTTGTGTGTTTGTGTGTGAGAGAGTGAGAGACATGGAGTATGTGGGTCTTCCTTGTGTGTGTGCGTGCGCAAGAGGAAGAAAGGGAGAGCAGCTATCTGCATCACCCCTCTGTGTATATTTCAGTCTCTGACTGAGCCCAAGAAATTCTGCATCTAATCACCGGCTTTAAATAAACTGGCTTACACAGCCCTAATGCTACGGGCTAGCTGCTCCCCAGGGCGGCCAGCCACATACCTCTGTTTTCTAATTGAGCCTGGAGGAGCGCTGGGCTAAAATATTAAAATGGCCTGCGAGGGACTCGCAGAGCAAACAGCCCTTCAGCTTCACACATGGAAGCCATTTCTTCACGACAATCCTTGGACAGAGAAATCCTTCACAGCATGTCAGCGAAAAGGGGAAGAAGAAAAGGAGCTTCTTGAATCATCAGCAATCGTGGTTTCTTAGTTGTGACATCGGTCATCACGATTACTGCCGCAGGAGAGGTAGCAGCCACATAGCTGACTGGCTGGCTTTGGAGTTTGCTGATTAGTGAATAATGAACTTGGGTGGACTCACTGTTTCATTGCACTGAGCTTGCTGTCCATGCTCTCCTGCCTGCCCCGCATCTGCTGCACGTCGCTGAGCACTTTGCTGATCTCGTCCGTGCTCAGCCGGACATCCTCTTGTTTAATATTTGACACCTGAGGAGAGGAGGAGAGGGGGGGAGGGGAAAGGAGGATGAAACCGTTAAGAGGCACAGCCAGTAAAAGTGTGTGGGACGTGCGTGCACATCTGTGCGTGTCTGTGTGTGTGTGTGTTTGGTAACAACTCGGCCCTGGTCATGAACTCTGGCATCTGACAATGGAAACAGTGTGTGTGCTCAGGGCCTTCAGATTTCAGTGTGAACTGATCACTTGGCCAGAAAAAGAAGACACGGGCCCAGAGGCAGGCAGAGAGAGCGAGAGAGAGAGAGAGAGAGAGAGAGAGAGACTATAAATCAGCCCAGTGGAAAAGTTGCCTGTACTGAGTGGTCAGGCGGCGGCAGATTATACGTGCTCTCGGCCTGCACTCTCTAATCCTATCCACCTAGCTCCAGCTGGCAGTCTCCACACTGGGCCTCCAGATTAGCTAGGCTATGTGTCCCCCCCCACACACAATGCAAAAGAAGAGGTGTCCAGGTGTGATTACTGTATCGGAGCCCACTATTCCGATGTCTCATAGATGTGCACCATATGGTAGGTTGGCCCAGTGCCTCATAATGGGATTTAATGTGGGGGATCAAATTGTAACCACAGCTCGAAAACTAACTATTGTATAGACAGACACATGGATGAGTAGCCATGACTGATATACTGTATGTCTGAGGCCTGTATCCAAACCATCTTCCAGTTCAGTCACAACTGGGATGCATGACCCAATCCACAAACAGGATGAGTATGTCCATTCCACAATTTACTTAGACTTCACAGATTTATTTTTAATAGGACAGAGTCCAAACTTCCAAAATACTTACATTTGTAACTTTTCGTTTTATGTTTTCCAATAGGTGCTCCTGTCCACGTATAAAATAGGGATGCTGAAATTCTGTGTCATCTTTCTCTGGTTTCACCAAACCTCCCTGTTCTATATGAACGACTTTACGGAAGCCATCTACAGTAAGTGCAGAAGAGAAAAAAAAAATAAGTGGATGCTTCATTCATTGTACATCATATTATTACATGATTATTTATGATCTCAGTCTAAAAAAGTGTTGGAACTGGAATACAATATAATACCTTGATATGAAATCCCCCCTTCCTTGCAGTACAACCCAGACTGAAACACTTACACATGTTGAGCTGGCGGACGAAGCTAGCCATGTTGTTGTGTTTGAAGTATTTCGGAAGCACCTCTTTGGAGAAGCGGCCTTGGTCAAATACGTGAAAACTGCTTCCACTCTAAAAAGAAAGATTAAGAGAAAAAGAAATCAACTGCACTGAATGACTGTGCAAGAGTGCAAGGCATGCTTTGAAGTCTCAGTCACCATACACTCTATTAACCAGTTATTTTTTGTAGATTAAATGGTTGATAGGATACATATATATTAAAATATATGTTTGAGATCAAAATGTAAGGTAATAGAAATATAGAGATCGAAAAAAAAATCATTTCAAAAAGATCATTTCACGGAGCATATAATATTTCTATAGGACATTAATTATAGTGTTTTAAGCTGAACCTTTTATTGTGAGGATGACTAGTCTATTCTAAGGAATATAATTAGAGTCGTTCCACAGGACAATGACACACTGTTTTCCACCAACCTACCTAGGCTAAAAAAAACAAGAGGTGTGACACCATATATGATTTCCCAGCTAGCTTGTTATCTGCACAGCTAACTAACTGACAAGTCACATGATACAGTTTATTTACTATTCCAACAAAACACACACGTTTCTAACTTTGCAATTTTATTTAACCAGCTTGTTAGTCAGCTGTTATTAGCTAAACAGCTTGGCTAATGCTACCTGTTAGCGCCTACATAATCGATACCTACATAAGCGCTAGCAAGCTAACTTGATTGGGTACTGAACTTCAACTACTTTGGGTTTATCATGTCTTTAGCATTATGTGAGGGTTAAGTATATTAATGACATCAGACAACAAACTATTCATGTGAAGCAGTTATTTGACTGCCTTCTGATATCCACAATCACTCTCATTAAAAGTTACCCAACTTCGAAAACGCGACGAGTTACCTAGCTTGCATGCTACTTACTGGGCTCCAGCATATTAGAGGGTCAGTTTCAGGATCCTCAACCAACGTCCAAAGTTTCGTCAGAAAAGCAGGAACATTACTACCACTGACCAAGACCGCACCAGCTCCACCACCATGGTACTCCATGTCAGCCAAGTGAAAACGAACACCTGTCAATACAGTCAGTCTACGTATACCTCAACTACCCTAAGAAATTAAATCCTGAATGATGTTGGCCACAGCAAGCTAGCTAGCAAGCTAGCTCCAAATATCAGGCTATCCGCTAGCAAGTAGTATCTACACCAACAATTCTTGACAGAATCCGCTTTGCTTTCGTTCACACTAGTGCAATGGTTGCTATCTAGAACGCCCCTGTCCTTTGCTTAATTCAAACTTTGATATATGTGTGTACGCAAATACATAATATAGATGAACTGAGAGAGTGGAAATTTCCATTAGAACGACATCTCTACGAACTGCGTAGAAAACAACTGTCGCACATACGCATGGCAGTCGCCATTTTGTGACATCATCGATGAAAAGTTGCTAAAAATATATCAAAATGATAAAAACATAACATGGATGACAAACGTTAAACCCTAATTCAGATATATTTCATAATTTATGAAATATAAAAATGAAATAATTGAAAATTATGTTTAAAAGTAACATATGTGAAGACATTATCTTTGAACTTTAACCCTTTGTAAACATTTTTAACATACAATTTAAAATTCTAAACGTATCAACATCAATATACATAATGTTTCTCTAAACACAGATTTGAATAAAATATACATTAAGGAAAAATATACTTAAAGAATAGATCGCGTGTACCTATCAACTTTGAACTTTGACCCCTCCGAACCCACATGGCCAGTGTGGTCCTCGAAGTAAGCATGCCTGCTCCGAAAATTCAGCAGGAACTTAAAGACACAATGAGTAAAGGAAAAAAGGAAACAGCGAAAAGAAAAAATACAGAAGAGGAGGGTGACCAGGTATTATGCATGGATATAAACAGTATTAACACATGAAATGACAAAAGTTGATAAGTAAACAGCCAGCAGCAATCTAGCTAACTGGACATCTGTAGTTGTCATTCCTTGCATGCTACCGTCAGCTCGTGTTAACTTCTTGTTGAGACATTTGTTTTGCAGTGCGTAAGGCGTTATAGATTTGTGATATTTTTCCTGAACTGATGTGTGTGTTTTGTCTATTCATTGCTAGTTACATTGAGCGGTAGTAAATGTACTTAACCTGACGGCTAAAACGAGCCTGCTAGCTAGCTGACAAACTTCTCAAAGGTTAACGTTATCTCATAGGCAAAGCTTGGTTTGATTCAGGCAAACCAGTTAAAATGTATGAACATGCTTGCTATGCTTATTACACCCTATCGTCTATCCCTGAAAAAGTTATTTCAACGTACAGCAGCACCGTGGGTAATTTAAGTGTTCAGTCGGTATCAATAACTTATGTGCCGTTGGTCCTGATGTTGTACAGATGCCTATATTTGATGGCAAGGATGGCACTGCCATTGCGGGAGATGACGACGACCTTTCAGACAGCGAGGAGAGCGTGTACTCTGGGCTTGAGGACTCTGGGTCTGACAGCGACGATGTAGATGATGAGGAGGACGAAGATGATGATGAGGATGACCTGGAAGACGAGAATGATGAAGATATATCGGTTGAGGGTTTGGAAATTGACACAGACGACAACAAGATCGATGATGGTGAAGCAGTAAACAACTCTGAGGTATTTTGCACAAGTGACATCTAAATTGGGCACAATTGTAGAATACTATGTAGCCACACTAGGTAGTATTATTTAAGCTGGTCTTGGTTGAGCTCAGTTCAATTCAGTGCCTCAATTCTCTTTTCCAGACACTAGGCCTACTCTTCACCCTCTCATGTTTCCTTTTCCATGCCAATTTGTTAATTTGGTTGCTGTTTTTACTTGCAAAGTTTCCTCTTACCTTATAACAGCTGGGCTGCACACTTATTGCAATCGCCAGTCACATGCAATTATCTAATTGCAAAAGCTACAAATAATTGTGCACAGTTAATTATTCATGTCAGCCTCCTTGACTGACTGTGTTACTTTTTGGTGAATGTGCATGTTGCGTGAGAAGTACAGAACTTCTGATTGGTGAGCTTCACTGTCAATCAGGAGCCTATTCTAGAAAGCGGGTTTTGTTAGAAATCTGAGTTTGTTGACCCCGAGTTGAGGGGAAACTCAGGGTTTCTCATTCCAGTAAAAAACTTAACTTTAAACTTTGGGTCCGTTACCACAGTAACTGACTCGTTATCCTTTTGAAATTAAAATCGGCCTAGAATTTTATTCAGCCAAGTAGCCTATGTCACCACTTTTTCCACCTAGGCTATAAGCTAATAGCCCATTAAAAGTAATTTAAATTAATCTAGGCTATTGTATTAAATTCATTGCCAGGTGCAGCAACATAGTAGATTACAAATATTAAAATAGTAGTGTAATCTTAGTAGGCTAAAGTTTTTGTAATTTGTGCTACTGTTTTTAAGTAATTTTTAAGTCACTGGTCAGCAAATATATAAAACAATTAACAGCACAAACAATTTGAATAACCTAACTATACAATGTTGCACTGCATTTTTATTTTGACGCTGTGCTCATAGGAATAACTTCTTAAATTGAGTGACGTAGGAAGTGAGGTAAGTTTTCTAACTAGTTGCCATGGTGACTCATCAATTCTGAGCTCCATTGATGAAGGCTTTTCAAAGTCATCAGGCACGCGCTGAACTTTTCTTGAAAAAACTCTGTATAGATTGAACTAACCCATGCCCGCTGTATTGGAACTGAAATCTCAGGGTTGATCAACCCAGAGATCAGGGCTAAATAAAGAGTTATAATACCCCCCTGGAGTGCTGTGCTTCTCATGCAATAGGCATGCTCACCAATCAGAAGTGGCACAACTTTAACAGGCATTTGGAATATTGAACTGAATCACTTCTTTGACATTCAAAAATCAAAGCTCAAAACGCAATCGCAATTAGATATTTTCCCCAAATGCTGCAGCCCTAATAACAGCATTATTTCAGATACAAAGATTTGTAGGCTCTCAGAATCTTTTGAATCTCAGCAGCACTGGTTCAGGAGGTAAAAGCGAGTCGGCCAGCAACTGGAAGGTTGCCAGTTCGAGCCCAAGTCCTCCTGACCCTGTCAAAGTGAAGACACTCAACTCCAAAAGTGCTCCCGATGTATTGTGTTCCATGAGTACCAGAAATATTTATTTTGTCGACTGCTTATGTCCACTGAAGATGTGACCTACATTTGTATGTCTATGCAACATTCACTTTATGACAGACGTGACCACACGTTCAAATGTATGTTATTGCTCACCTCACAAACGGCCATCTATGTCAAGTAATGTTTCAATTCCACCTCATTTAGAATCCCAGTTGTTATAGTTTGATTGTTGCGCATGTAAAGCGCTTTGAGTGCTCAGAGGAGTATAAAAGCACTATAAATGCCGTCAATTTTACCAGTTATCTTTGAAATCAGACTACATGGCTAGAAGTGGTGCACCAGACATCAGCTCGTTTCCATTTTGTGAAATAGCTAACTGTGCTGATGACCATCAGGCAGTTATTCAGCATTGGCCATTCACTTGTGATTCATATCCAGTATTCTATCATTTTTAATTTACATGACAGGGCTGCACAATTTGGGAAAAATATCTATCTACCGGTAATTGCGTTCTGTCTGACAGATGTTGTGATTGCGTTTTGATTTGCGATATAATTTTGAAAAGTCAGGCTTCAGTTCATTATTCCAAATTTTGCTTTAAGTTGGGTCGCTTCTGATTGGAGAGCATGCCAAGTGCATGAGAAGCACAGCACTCCTGTTAGGTGAGCTTTACTGTAGTCACACAAGAAGGATGACATGAATATGAAAATCATAGATGTGACAAGATTAACCATTGGGACAGAGTTGGGAGCTGCACGATTAATGACTAATGCGTTAGGTCAAATTGCGATTTCAATTAAAAATCGATTAATTGTGCAGCCAGTCATGAAACCTGTCAAACTGTTCTTGTTTAAAGAAAGGAGGAAAGGCACAGCTGGTATATTGTTTGTCAGATTTTGGTCAAACAGGATTAAAGTTATTATCAGTGATTCTGGCGAAAGGTTGTTAATATTTAGGGTCAAGAGCCAATAATACCAACCCCAAAACAAGTTCGTAGTGATTTATTAGTGGCAATAGACCTTTGTATGCTGGAATTATCATGAACTACCATGCAAACTTTTAATGAAAGTTGCTGCCTGTTTTGTTCACGTGTTGTGTTTAAATAAGTATTCATTCATGTCTCGAGAACTGTCAAACTATCTCATTATCAGGCTAAGTAAGTGGGAATAGTCCATGTTCATATGATATTTTTAGGTTTTGGTATAAGTT
This sequence comes from Alosa sapidissima, assembly GCF_018492685.1. Classification (NCBI taxonomy): domain Eukaryota; kingdom Metazoa; phylum Chordata; class Actinopteri; order Clupeiformes; family Clupeidae; genus Alosa; species Alosa sapidissima. Next base: position 15,768,270 of record NC_055977.1, read on the forward strand.
CATATTCTCTGCCATTTGCGTGTATAGTCGTCTGTTTATTCTAGCCGAAGAGGTGATGCGCCACATCATCAGTAATTGACGTCTCTTAAAAGTGATGCTTTGAGTGAGCAGGACATTTCGGGGTCTTCTCATCTGTCTTTTTGTCCATCCTCCCTTCCTCCCTCCTGTCCTAACCCCTCCTTCTAATTAATTTTGTGAAGGAAACGAGGAAGGAACGATAGGAGGATGGAGGAATGAAGGCGAGACCGATATGAGAGATGAGATGTTCTGCTCACTCACGCATCACTTTTAGGAGTAGTCATTTACTGATGATGCGGCGCATCACCGCTTACTTACTTATTATACAATGTGTGCATTTTGCATGGTAGTTCATGATAATTCCTGCATATAAAGGTCTTTTTTTTGGTTGATCTACTAGTTTATCAGTGTTTTACATTGACTTATTTGTGGCGGCCCACCACTTATATCAACACTGACCACCACACAATGATTTTCCATGTTGTACTATTTAAATTGGATGGAATTAGTTTATAGTAGAGTTATGTGCACCTTTGCACAGCCTCTCCTTGTATCTCAACAACCTACATGCGCGTTTAAAGAAAACATTAACGATCCTGCAGTTGTTGGCATAAAAGTCTACTGGCTAAATTGTGCTTAAATCCGCATCATAACCAAGCTGCGCTAATTTGTCAAAAACTGTTGCATTCAAGTTCATTCTACAAACCTACCACCACAAATAGAATTCAATTCTGTGGGAAACACTGTTTATTGACACAAATAAATCCCTACAAACTTGTTTGAAACCGAAAGTTGACAGACGTGGGAGGGAACTTTTTACCTTGGCAGCTTGGACCAATGATCGTACAATTCCGACTAAAAAGACACTCTTGTGTTTCCTCGCATATCGGGCCTTCCACCTCCCTCCTCTCTCCTCAGTCCTCTGGTTGCAATTAGATGAATGAGATGTCCTTGATGTCCTCAGGCTTTGAACGATTTCCGGGGCACAGGCTGGAGGACTGAGGAGAGAGGCCGAATGCAAATAGAGGTTTGAGAAGACCCCTTATTTCTCATATCTGCCTCTCCTTCATTCCTCCATCCTCCTATTGTTCCTTCCTTGTTTCCTTCACAAAATTAATTAGAAGGAGGGCTTAGGACAGGAGGGAGGATGAACAAATAGAGAAATGATCTGCTCCCTGTGTCTTGATTGGCTTGAATTGTATAACAGGATATCTCAGTCCAAGCCACTATATTTTATATTTTATTTACAGAGCCATGACTGTGTATGGACATTAGTTTTTTTTTATATTTTGAGGTCAAACAGAGTAGACAGACAACCATGAAGAGCAATTCACTGAATTTGATAAAAGCTCTATTATATATTGAATAGGGCTGTCACGATTTCGTAGTCGAAAATCGATTGAAATTACATCTCGAACTTTGAAATCAAGGGTAGAATCGATGATGTAGCCACATCCCCAATGTCACATCCATCATGTATGCCAAGAGGCAAAAAAAACACACGTGTTGAACTGTGGCGCGTCATCATGATCTCTTCCAAAGCTGCAGCCAGTTAAAAAAACACGTCAACTAAACTCAAAGTCCCTCTTGCTACTCTGAAATCACTGGTATGGAAGTATTTTGTTGTTCATTCACATCAGTTAACTCTAAGTTACTGAACTTTGCTAGTGAAAGTTTGTAGTTGCAGTCCAAAATTACATAAAATACACATTGATAACAATGTTCCATGAACACTAACTTTGTGTCTCTTTGGAGTGTGCTGAAATAATCAAATTATCAATATGCTGTTTCATTTCACTATGTTTAATGTCTGTCTGGAATAGTTTCAAAATAAAAACCCTCCAAAACAGAACTGGAAATAAGGCAAAAAAGTAAACAACATAAGAAATGCATTAATAGAAATATAATTTAAAAAAACTTTGATGAATATCTAATATTGAATAGAGAGATAGTAACATTTATTCCCAATGACTATAGCAGAAAGTACCATATTCCTTAATACCTGATCACTGCAACACATTTTGAGCCTGTAGATTACAATACAGTGAAAATTCAGCTCTGAAATAATTTGTCAGCATTTAGCACCAGGATAACTATTCACAGAACTCTCATTTATTGCCGTGTGAGATCAGGGTCAGTTTCCCAGTCTGCTGCCCCCTAGTGGCTGATTGATGACATGATATGGGTTGAAAAAAGGAAGCCTTCATCACTTTTCCTGATTTTTTTTTTTTTTCTCTCTCTGTCTCTCTACCTCACTCCATGACTGACATTCCTCTGCTTTTGCCATCAGGAAATGTAACACAAAGAATTGAGTCAGGGGTTCGGAGCCTTTCTGTTAGTGCTGTTAGTGATTATTAGAGACAGTTCATAGGTTGGGCCAGGTGCTTACCAGGACCGGTTACTATATTTTAACATTTATCAGCCTCCTACAACACTTAGGCCAGTCGCAGGGAGCAGTCATAATTCTCCAGCTGCGAGCAGACAGGGCATGACTTCATTTGATTGCGTCAGCTCACCTCGAGACTAAGAAGATTAGGGCAGAAATGCTCCTCATCGTCCAGTGTTTGTTCCTGTTGGACAGCACATGCGGTATCTACTGCCATCAGAGGAATAGGAGGAAGGTGCTTTTTAAAAGACCAGCAGTGGTTTGCGTATTGGTCATAACACGCAAGCTGCATGTGGTCCTATAAGTGGATCATTGTTATGGAGCATGTTCATGCCTCCTCTCAAGCATATTTTACGCAGTGTAATGGGGTTGAGAGGGTTTAGGAGATGTTTGACTGCCATGTGCTATTGTTATCACAGGACACAAGGGCTTGTTTGAAACCTTAGAGTTTGTGAGGATGTACCCAAGAGGAAAATAGTAGGAAGTATTGTTCCCTGTCTTTTTTGTTAGTTGACCTCATTTGTCTCTCAACCATTTTATCTTTTATTTTTTTAAATTCTTTTCTGTTCTCTGTTACCAAAATCTTTCTTTGTTGTATTCACTTCTTTGCTCATTTCTTTCTTTCGTTCATTCTTTTGTCCATTTTCTTGTCTTCGAGTCTCTCTCTCGCTTTCTTTTTCTTTTTCTCTCATGTCTTTCTTTATCTCTTAGATTGTTTCTTTTAGTCTCTCTCTTCCTCTTCTCTCTTCCATCTTTCCTTCTCTCAATTCTCTATCATCATTCTGCCTGTTTCTATCTCTCTTTTTTATTCTTTTTCCCCTCCCTCCATCCAAATGAGTGTTCTGGGGCCTGATGCGGAGCAGGCCGAAGTGGATGTGGCTGCTGGAGGCTTTATGACCCCAGAGGGAGCCCCCCCTCATACACCCCCCCCCCTCCACTCCCTCCCCAGAACTGCTGCAGCCACTCTTGGATCCGGCAGCAGCGGCCATCTTGGCGCTCACGCTCGTGGCGTGTGAGTGGGTGGGAGATTGGGGAGGAGGGGGGTTGTGAATGTGTGTGTGTGTGTGTGTGTGTGTGTGTGTGTGTGTGTGTAAAGGGGGGGAACAGCAGCAGCAGCCGAGCTCTCATCTTACCAGGAAAGGCTTCACTCCTCCAGGGCACCCACGCAAAGAGCGTTCCTGCCTCCGCCAACACGTCTGGGCCACTTCCATGTGTGCCGGGACACATGACGTCTTCTGTTCGTTGGGGTCTCAGGGTGAGGTGATGATGGTAGGGTGGATGGAGAGACAGAGTCAACCAGTCCAACTTCTTAATCCCCAGAGGAGATTGGCAGGGATAAAATGAGTGGTGTAGAATTGCCAGAGGCACGCCAGTGTGAATCTTAACAAGCTCTACCCATCTTCTCTCAATTGTTTCTGTCTTGGGTCACCCTATAATTCAGCCTCACTTCAGAGGAAGCAACAGAATAATGGCTAACAAGGGGCCCTGAGTCCGTCCGCCTCTGCCGAGCGGAACCCAGAACCGCCGGCCAACACACATTAAAAACAAGTTATTGGCTTGCGTGTGTGTGTGTGTGTGTGTGTGTGTGTGTTCGCGCAAGTGAGAGGAAGGCCCAGTGGGAGGGAGTGTGTTTGTGCGCGCGTCTGCCTTCGAGTCAGGGTGTACGGTACACGTGGGTGTGTGTATCCCCAAAGAGCCTCCGGAGATGGTCTGATTCAAAACGGATGTCCACAAGCGCAAAGAAATCAATTAGGCCACAGTGTATCTGCGATGACAACTGTCTGGAGAAGAGTAGCGGCCTACTCATGGGTAACCCAGGCCAAGTCACTGACTGCTTTTGCTACATGTGAGTGGGGCTGGGAATTGGAGGCGACTTGCTTGGTCGTAGTTCCCCCTTGACCCAGCGTTGTTGCGTTCGTCAGTCTCCCACACTTCATCTGGATTGACGCTTGTGGTCGGTCAGGCGGAAAGCCAGGCCCGGCTGGAAGTCCAGTGGAGCTTGTTTTCTGACTGGATCCACTCCGTCAGCCTCTCGCTGTTGGCTGGCCAGTCACACATCATCTGGACAAGTCATCTGTCATTGCCCCCCACCCCTAACCTCTCTGTCTTTAGCCAATCACTAAACAGCTTTCATCTCTCCCGTTGAGGGTTTTTTTTTTTTTTTACTGTAAACTGATTGACCTGGCCTCACTTCCAGTTTTTTTTGTCCACACAGAACTGCACCATAACACCCCGTAACAAGATGTTTGGCTTTGCCTGGATGAATGGACAGAATTTGGGGTTTTTCCCCTCTCATTTCTACTGGAAAAAACATGCAGTAGTAAACAAGTGGTCACACATCTCTCTTCCCCTTTCATTTGAGTTTCTCTGAGCTTTCCTTTTTTTGTTGTCAAATTTTGGAAAGTCGTGGGGGTAAGGGGGACAAAAAAGGGCGGGGGGGTGGAATCTTGGATTCCCTGAGGAGTGCCTACATGCATTTTTGTATTAAACTGCACAAGTCGTCTTGATGTGGATTTAACTGGGCTTAGGGGAGGAAGTGTTTCACTTAGCTCTCCAGTCCAAAAGAGATAGGGGGGAGCAAAGGAGGCATAAATCAGTGCAGGTTGCTCACCTGCCTCTCTGAGTCACCTGGGAGAAGCTCCAGCCAGCCTCAAAGAGCCTCCTTCTTCCCCACATGTCCCCCCCCCACACACACACCCCCCCACCCCACCCCGAGGCTTCCCCCCAGTTAAGAGCACCTCTGACGGCCTGGCCTTCGTGAGTGATGGCCGCGTGCGAATAACAGTCGGTTTGGTGGATCCTTTCATCCGTGCTGTCCCTCCTTCCCCTGCAGGATGTGCAGTTCCCAGTGACTGCTCTCCAGGCTGCTGGGGTGTAAATCACCCCTGAGGAAGTTTGCGCACTAAGCAAAGTGAACGTGAATCCTAAAACATGCGTGCGGTTATCGTTGCACCTCCACCCTCCGCCTCTATCCCAGTGCCAAGAAAGGACACAAATGCTGGCGCTCGGCATTGGCAGAAAATCATGTTGCTTTACAGAGCCAAACTATTAATGACAACCAATTTGTTTTATGGAATGTTTACCCATGTTTACTCTGCATGTGAAGTCATAGGCTGGCCATCACTCAATAGAACAATATATTTGTCACTGGAACCTAAAGACAATGTCAAATATTACTGCATGTGTTTCTTGATAGATTGAATTCTCCTCTTCTAGTTTAGATGGGTGTCCAGTGTTGGAGCCAAGTTTTGAAAAATAATGCTTTTTCTGTTTTTGTTCATAGACTGGAGAGAAGTCTACCAAGACGCTGACGAAGAAAAATAAGAATAAGCGGGAGAAGACCACAAACAACGCTGAAGAAAAAGAGAAGGGTGAGAAGGTCAGCAGAGATGGTGGACTGACTCTCCCTCGATCAAATGAGTATGACGAGGACACATCGGACGAGGAGGTAAGTTCATGCCCTCCGTCAAACTCAGATGTTAATCTGAGCAAAAATGTTAATCCCTATTTCTGTGCCACAATGTCACCTTGAACATGTATTGTATATCAAGTGTGCAAGCATTGGCCATTTAAAGGCATTTGTGTTACAGTCAAAACTGAGGCAGTGTTGTTTTTGGTTAATTTCCATCAAAAGTGCACCTATTTGAATATCAGTTCTTGGCCACCTGTTTGCTTCTTTTAACAAATTAGTGATTTGTGTAAAGCATGGAAATCAGTGTCATTGGGTGCATGTGAAAGACCAGGTAGGTAATGCTTCCTTACTTGCTTTGATTCTGCAAGTATACAACATTCATCCATGTTTGTGTATGCCTATAAACATGGAGCAAAAAAATACAACCAGCATATACAAAAAAATCTGTTTTCTTGTTCTGGCATTTGTACTTAAAAAGCTGTGTTGTGTAATAACCCTAGGCGGGCCCTCTTGATGGGTGATTCTGTCCAAACCTCTTATTGTGTCTTGATAGGTTGTTCAAACAGTGAGTACAGAAGCTGGCACAGTCTCCCAGAGCTCTGTAGTTTCTAAAACACTTCAGAGCCACTTCCTCCGGCCTGGCTCTCATTACACGATTTCGTCTGAGTTGTTTGCAAAAAGCTCCGAAAGCACACTCCACAATGTGTGTAACGCAGTCCTCACGCAATGCAGACCAGCAGTTCTACAGGGTTTCAGAATTTGCATGCTCAGTCATTACTGAATTCTTCTCTCTGCTATTTAATTTACAAGGTCCATTGCAAAGCAGTGAACCCTGCTGCAATGTGGTCTGCACCATTTGCCAGGCTATACAACCTTAAACTCATCCGCCATCCAAAACTGTTCTTGGCATTGGGCGGGAGATGAGGAATTTGTTTCGCAACTCGTGTTGTTCTTGGACAAGGTCTCGGTCTTTAAGAGAGGGTTTATTTTTAAAGCCCTTTGAAACAGCAGAGAAAACAACCGGAATGATAACTGCTGTCTTTATTTAGTTTGTTAAAATACTTCACCTCTTTTGAAGGCTCTAGTTGGTTCTTTTAAGAGAACCGGCTCCCCTTGAAAAAGACGATATAGTCCAGTGAGCTTGACTGCTATTGATGAGCTTGACTCCCACTGACAACCATTGAAGACATCCATGTGCATATGGTCTCTCTCTGACTCCCCGAGTGCCTTAAATGATGGAGCATGACAGAAGATCTATCAAGCTTGCAGTTTTCCCTGGTAGTGTTGAAATGTTCACTCTACTGTTGACCATTGGACATGGAACATATCCAAGTTGTGTAATGAAAATGCAATGAGCTTGCTGTTCTAAGGACATGAAGAAGCTTCATTTGTGGTGGGAAGTATCCAAGGCCTGTTTCTCAAGCCCAGCTAATATCTCGGCTCATTTTCATCTCATTGAGATACTAGTCTGGCTATTCTCAATCCACAGTTTCCCTCAACCATCAGGATGGCAATAGCAATGACATTTATTTCTAAATCAAAAGTGGCAGTGGTAAACATTAGTAGTAATGCGTGCACACATTAAAGCAATGGCAAAGATTGTTTCCTTACTGCCGATGCGGTTTATTATCAGTTTGCCACGGTAGGAGGCAAAGTAAGAAGTAACGTTAGGAATCACTGATGAACGCAATTGGCTTGGCTGGAACAATGATTTTAAAAGTAAGGTAACGCATAAGTCTACACCATTATGATGCTAGGATTGGAAACATTTCCCAATGGAGAGTACCCAGACCTTCACAAAGTGAATGGTCTAGTGATACCAGACTAGTGTTTCTCTGCTTCCTCTGGTTTATTCTCCCAACACTGTTAAAGACAGATGTTTTAGTTCCCACCTACACTCTTGATTGCTGCAGACGAGACGAGACGGGACTCGAGAGAAGTTTACGTTTTTTCTGAAACCATTATCTACCTTTTCCCCTCATTGGAGGCGGTTTATTTTTTCACTTTTTCACAGGAAGGGTTTTTTTAGTGGTTAGTTGTGTAGTGTGTTAGTGTGTAGTTGGACGAAGAGAATGGAGGAAATGGGAGATGGTTTGCGTTCAATCTCGTCTACGCCTGTCCCACAGCCCTATTCCCTCATTAGAGAGAGGCACTGCAGCCGGTGTTTCTCCTGTGTGGTCACACCGTTCCTCGCTCAGCACGGGCCGAGAACCGTGGTGGTCCAGGACCCTTTTGGCGCACATTAAATTAGCCCCCTGCCTGGGGACACCAGATCTGGTTGCCTCGTGGTCCCTAGCAGCCCTCGACACAAGTTGTCTACAAATAAAACTTCCAGACTTTCAAATCCCTTGTTTTTTTCGTCTCTTACTACTACCTCTCCTCCACCTCCCATCTCCCACCTCCTCCTCCTCCTCCCCTCCTCCACCTCCTCCTCTCCTTTCCCCTCCTTTGTAATAAAGGGCTGTTTCCTGTTCGCAGAGCGAACGGGGAATATGCGAGACTGCAGTGCCTGTCCGAGGCCTCGCCGGCAGGAAGGGGGTTTTTCCCCCGCAATGGCTTTTCCATGTGCGCTGCGAGATGAATGAAGACACATTGTGGAATAGAGGGGGGGGGGGGGGGGGGGGGGGGGGCTCCTGGCTGCAACTGCAGCTTCCTGCCCCGGTGCAGCTACTGCGCGCGTGAGAGAGGACCTTGCCGCCGCCACCGGCGCGCGCTGTGAGCCGGAGAACTCAATTCAGTAGCAGCGCGGACACGGAGCCTGTGTGTGTGTGTGCACCCGTCGCTGCGTGTGTGGGTGTTTTCTAGAAAATGAGCACAGACGTTTGAAACAAGGGGAGGTTTGTTTGGGTTGAACAGATGCTCGACTGGGATGTGTGTGTGTGTGCGCGTGTGTGTGTCTAGTTGAGTTTGGTTAAGGCAGCTAGAGGACCTTGGCCCTAAGAGGTAGCAGGGTTCAGAGTTGTGCGGCTGGTGCTGGCCTTCTCTCTGGGCTGCAGCAAGGCTCATTGTTTGGGCCGCATGCCAGAGAGGGAGCTCTTGCGGATTAGCCGCTCACCCGTGTCTTTGACGGGCCACAGACGAGCCTAATGCGTCTGGGTCCACAGGCAGAAAGTTGGACTGGCTTCCTGAGGGAAGGCATTGATTTAGGTCATCCAGTCCCCTTTGCCCCACCCCACCCTCCACCACAGAATCTCCCATATCCCCCATGTTGACGGCTTCTGCCAAACTGTGCTCATGATGAAAATTTGAGTTGGGGGTCCAGACTGGTGCGGTTCATTTATACCTGAGACGCTAGACAGTAGACAATCATGAAGTCAGCCCGTATTTTTAGTCCACTGTGCAAATTGGCTGCCATCAGTGGTTTGGGCTCAGAGTTTTGGGGGTTAGAGTGAGAGCTGGTAAAGAGGTCCATTACATCATCACCTGCGTGATGAATTGGCACCTCAGATTGACCCCTTAAAACGCAGGGATTTTCACTCCTTCACTCTCGCACCCCGCAAGCTCTTCCGTCATTCATCCTGTCATCCCTCTTGCTTACTCAACACCTCAGAAACTGGATTCCAGCAGTTGATCATACTCGAGCTGGAGACTTGAGAAGAGGAGCACTTGCTGCGCTGTTCGAGCACTGATGTCCGTAGGCCTGTAGAGGGCGTTGTTCCCACTGTCAGCTCAATTGTCCAGAGGCAAAGTAAATGTTCAAATCGCTGTTTTGTTTAATGCGCATTTTTAAACCGTGAACGGTCTGTCATGTATGTGAGCGATTCCATATGATCCCTTCCAGATTGCATAAGTGAGTATACATCTTCAAGCATTTGGCGACCAAGAAACATCCTTTGTTCTCTCCCAGTAGATTGTACTGCAAAGCCAGAGTGATGTATAGAGGACTTGTTCTGGCAATTGCATTGAGCTGTGTCCTTTGCTGGCTGCAGCTATGTCCAGTTTCAATGACCCATTTTAAGGTTTCACCCAAAGGGAAAGGTTTGTGTTCTTGAACGCCACAGTATAACCTAAAAGCACCGTCAGGTAACCTGCTTCTTTTTTAGGCCCTTTGAACACCGTAGAACAAGGAATGTTGTCTGTGTCCTTGAAACCAGATGCAGGTCTCCTGTAAATCACTGACTGCCCTCACCTCATAACCCCATTAGACGTGTGTGTTTTCTTTACCCTTAACATCCTAATCCTCTCCTCCCTTTTGTGTTGTTTTTAGTCTTAATCTCGGACCCTTGTGTTGTAGTTTTAGGCTGGCTTTAATCACCTGATCAGATCTCGGTCAGGAAGGTGGGCAGACCATGCCTCGGCCTCATCCAGGCTGGGAGGCTCCCTCGAGGCGTCAGAGTTTACAGACCAAACGAGGTGGCCTGTTTTCATTTCATTATGAAGCTAAACATACACACACTCATAATGCGATGGGTTAGGTGTCCCATGTAGCAACCAACCAAGAGCCGTCTCTTATAGCCACAGCACCTTTCCTCCCCCTCCTTTGGAAATATGATAAAACCAGATTTGGGAAGAGGGGGAGGGAAAAAAAATAGTGGCCCATATGTCTGGAAGTGAACTTTTTTTTCCTCTCTAAATTTTGGTAATCCCAAAGTTTTAATTTTGTGATTGGGTTGTCTCCAGGTGGTGGGTTCTAATTCATTCCAGATGGATCTCTTGCGATCCCCGTCAAAGTCAAAGTCATGGCAGTAAAAAAAACAACAAAAAAAAGTGAGCATGGATTTTCACAGTTCTGCAGACACCCTCTTGCGTGGGCTTCAGCCCCCTTGTCTCTCAAAAGTATAATGAGAGAGAGGGAGAAGGAAAAAGAGTGGGGAGGGAGAGAGACCGCAGCGTCCTGCTCAACTGTTATTAAACCTTTTGATTGACAGCGGGGAGAACTTTCCCTTCCCCGAGTGCTCAAGTCCAGACTCGGTAACCCAGGGCAGCGTGATTTCGGCCCAGTGTCCCAAACGTGGACGGAAAGAGTTGAGAGTTGGTCTCCGTCTCTCACCTCGGTCTCCCTCACCCTTCATCTGTGTCACTTTCTGTCAGATGCGCCCTCTCTCCTGCCGTCTGCCTCTGTGCTCGACTGCTGGGCTCAGGCTCAAGCTCCTTAGAGGAGGAAGCGCTTTTCATCTGAAGCAATCCCCATTGTTGTTTCTACGCCGATTCAAGGCGTGCATTCTGCCCAAAATGGAAACAGAATCCTGCCGCTGTGGATTAAGAATTGCGAGCCGGATATCGACTTGGAGAGCTCGGCCGTCCAAGAGAGTGTTTTGAGCGGGAGCTTGTAGGGGCTAAAGAGCCTGTTGGACGACCTGCTCTAACCAAAGCCACCAGCTTCAAGCGCTTTGGATCCCGCGTCTCCTCATTCCTCTGCGCTCCCCACACCGCAGGTAGAGATGGGAGGGTAAGAAAGGAGAACAGGAAAGAAAGAGGAAGAGAGGAGAACAGCTCTGGCTCCCGCTGCACGTGTGCACGCTGTTCCAGCAACGAAATCGAGTCAATTTGGGAAACGGGGACCTGGGGGGTCGTTTCCATCCACCCCTGGCAGTTGAACACCCGCAAAGCATGTCTGAACTAACCCTTACACCCACCATCCCCTATTCCCCATCCACTCACCCTTACCATCAAGCTGTGAGAGAAGAAGCAGAAACGCCATACCTGTAATGCACAGCCTGAAGTTTGGATGAATGTGCCAGATGCCCCCCCATAACATACACACACACACACACACACACACACTCACACACTCTCTCCCCCTCTTTTTCTCTCCTTCCCTCCCTTCTTTCCTCTCTCTCTCTCTCTCTCTCGCTTGCTCGCTCACTCTCTCTCTCTCTCTCTCTCTCTCTCTGTCTCTCTCTCTCTCACACACACACACATACACACACACACACACACACACACACACACACACACACACACACACACCTCACTAAGACCTGTCCTACTTAGTCTGTGGCCTCATGTCCTTTTCGGTCCCAGTCCACAGCACAAGTTTCTGACCTCCTGTTCTGTAACTACATTTCATTACCTTCTCCTACTCCGAAAAATATTAAGTGTATGTTTTTTTAAATGTATTTTACAAGCTATGAAGTCTAAGTTACCTCAAAAGAGCTATATTCGTGCACCGCAAGCCAGGTACATCAGTAAAGAAGAACGCGGCCTAGCCTCTGGTCCTGGAATGAAATATCCATTGCCAGCCCACAGCGGCCACTAAAACTTCCTTTATGGAAGTCAATGTAGCCGTTAAGAGTGTAGGAAGTGGAGTTGGTTCTGCTTAACCCAAAGACACCCAGCCTTTCTTCTGCCCAATATCTGCATCTGATTTAAGCTTGACTGCTTTTTCGTTCACATTTTGGCTTTTCTCCCCCGCTTTCTCATCTATTAGAGCAACCAGGCTTGATGCTGCTGAGAGTTTGCGGGGAGGGGGAGTTGGGGATTGTCCTCCCACCCCAGCAAGCCATTTGGATCGAAAAACCTCTAAGAGAAGGGGAGTGATTAATATATACTGTGCTTCGGCAGACACGGGCATGGCTTTTATGAACAGTCGTCTGTGCAGCTTTTAAAAATAAGAAAAAAAACAAAGGGAGGTTTTGTTCCCCCCTGATCCATTGGATGTGACCCATTCTTATGATTTATCAAATTAAAGTGAAAAATGTGAACGTGGGTGGTGTTCTGTTACCAACGCCGAAAGGTGGAGTGAGATTTAAGCTTGCTATTCCAGAAGGAGCTGTAGGTCCCTCAAAGGCACACACCCACACACCAGTGCCTTCCAGAGGAGTGTCATGAAACCAAAGAGATATTTCCCCTCTTGGAAGGTGCTTAACCAAAACACTGTGTTTAGAGGAATCAAAAAAGTGCAGGGAGCAAAAATAATAGTGAAGGTTTTTTTTTCCATGATTGTAGTGCATTTTCACTGACATCATAGTCACCTACCGCATTTTGATATGGTGTCATTGCTGTCAGTAGTAGTATATCTTCTGTCTGATTGTAATATTTCAGAAGCTTTGTTTGATTTCAGATTCATGGAATATATTTCCCCCCATCTGGTTACAGTACTTTTGTTATAGTACAGTTGTTGTTATTATTATTATTATTATTATTATTATTATTATTATTATTATTTTTTTTTTTTTTTTTTTTTTCCAAGTAACTTTTCTCAGCATGCTTATCACTAATGAATGCAGATGTTTCAGTAAAATGCCATAGCAACCACAAGCATGAACATAAACGCTCTCTTAAGTTATCAAAAGAGCCATCAGGGGATTGCAGTATTAGTCCACCATTTAATTTCTGAGTGTACAAAAGTGATATTGATCAGCAAGTAAGTGCAGAACTGGGACGCCAGCCAGATACCCTGAGAAGCCTCGTAGGACCATGTGTGCCAGTTGAATTTTTGTCCGTTTGATTCACGATAAACTACTTTCCAAACGTGCTCCGTCTCAGGACACAAAGGTTTGCATTCAGGTCTCAGGGTTCTGTTGAAATCAATACGGTGATAAAATTGACAGATCGCTAGTAAATTATGTGGAATCTTGGCCTGTCACTATGCTGTCAGCAGGAAATCTCTTTTTAATAGTCTATTTAAGGAGAAGCAGGGATATGTTTTTCTAAGTCGGGAGGGAATGTTGATACAGAGGACTTGTCTGGGGGTCTGCGGGTGGGGGTGGTCTTGAAGAGGGGCGATTTGGTGAATCGCGTGCCGGTCGGACAGAGCAAACTAGACCCCTGGCCACGCGGCTCTGCTCTGCGTCCGTGCAGGTGCGCGGAGGTGGAGAAAGGGTGGACGCAGGGGAAAGAGGGGATTGGATTGGGGTGCGGGCGGACAGGCGGGTGGGCGGGATGAGATGGGGGGTAGGAGTCTTGAGTGCAGAAGATGGGGGAAGGTTTAAGGTGGAGGAGTGGGGAGGTGGAGGATGGGGGAGGGGAGGGGGAATGAGGAAGGGCTGCCAAAGCAGCCACCTGTCGTTCCGTAGTTTTTAGGACTTCCTTTTCATCCGGTCTTCAGCACAGCTCCCTGTTGGCCCAGTGTGTGTCCTGCCAGAAGACCTGATTGAAACCAACTGCCAGCAGAGACTGCCATGTGTTAGAGATGAATGGGGTGGGGTGGTGGGGGGGGTCTGGTGGGAGGGGGAGTGATTGCAAGGCAAACCCCTGGGAGGTAGGGGGTGTGGGGGGGCGAGGGGACGGGGTGTATTCAGAGGAAGGGGAGCTCAGCCCTTTCACCCTAAGCACAGCTGAGACTAAGAGTGGCTCTGTCTAGACTACTCTCTCTCTCTCTCTCTCTCTCTCTCTCTCTCTCTCTCTCTCTCTCTCTCTCTCTCTCTCTCTCTCTCTCTCTCTCTCTCTCTCGCTTTCTCTCTCTCTCACAGAGTGGGAGGCAAAGTTTGCAGTGAGGGAGGGAGGGAGAGAGAGAGAGATGAGGGGAAAAGAGAGAAAAAGTTGTTAAGTGTTTACAGCATTATTTTTCCATTGGAATAGGACAAAGGAAAGAGTAGGGAGTGATGACTTGCAAAACAGTCCATCTGAGCTGTGGTCCATTGCAGACTTTATGCTTGGTCTGTGTACGTTTTTTTTTTTTTTTTTTTACTTAGAGCTCTTTACTCCCATCCTCCCAAGTCCTCTCATTCAGTCAAACATGAAAATATGTGTTTTGTCCAATAAAATGAAGGCTTCTCTTCATAGCTTGTAAGGGTAAGGGGATGGGGGGGGGTAAGGTTCTGTGAGGAATTGACATCATTGGGATGTTTGGGGTTTATGGTTTGAAGGAAGAGTTGTGTGTGTTTTTTTTTTTTCTTTCTTGAGGGGGTGCATTGCTTGTTCTCGTGTCTTCTGCCCGATGGCTTTCTCCTCTGTCATAATATGGGGCTGTGGCGGAGAAAGCTTCAGGGCATCATTAGACATTTAATTTTCAATAAATAACGACTTTCTCTGAATGATGTACCGGATGCTTCAGGGCCAGGTGGAAAACCCATTTGAAACCTGGAAGGGCCCGAACGCGAACTTTCCACATGCGTCCTCCAAGGTTAAAGCCCCGTGTACGAGGATCTCCAGATTATTTATTTATCAGGATAGCGTGGCGAAGAGCTCCACGCAGTAACCGACAGCTCTCGCCCACCGAAGCCCCTCATTTTTTGCTGGATTTATCCGTGAGTAATGAGCCTTTGACCCCGGAGCGACCTCTTTCCCGAATTGTGGTTTTGCTATTTTAAAAAAATAATGAAGGGATTTATTTTTATGGGCGCAGGTTCCTTCGGCGGTATGAAAACTTGGAAATTAAAAGTGGGAGGAGGCTGGGCTCCCCCTGCCTCCCCAGCTGCAGAGGCAGGTGAGGGGAGGCGCGTCTGGTGTGGTACTGAGAGCGTCTGGCCCTGGCGCCTTGTCGCAGCGTCACCACACACATACACACATATGCATGCACCCACACACACACACACACACACACACACATATGCATGCACCCACACACACACACACACACACACACATATATGCACACACACTGTACGCACGCACACACACACACACACACACACACACACACACACACGCGCACATTCGCGCGCACACACACACACACACACACACACATGCGCACACACATGCGCACACACACGCACACACATACATACATACATATGCATGCACGCGCACACACACACACACACACACACACACACACACAGACGCAGCACCCCAACCCACCAGCCCCGTTCGTCCTCGTCCCCCTTCCCCATACGCTTACCCTCTATGAGTGGCACCTTCTCAAGGCTATCTGGGCAGAGAGGAGGCTGCTGATGTTGAACAGAGCAGGGCCCAGGCCAGACATGCTTTTGACAGGCTGTCGTCTGCTAACCATCCCCTTACTTACCCAGCCTGTGGTGTGTGTGTGTGTGTGTGTGTGTGTGTGTGTGTGTGTGTGTGTGTGTGTGTGTGTGTGTGTGTGTGTGTGTGTGTGTGTGTGTGTGTGTGTGTGTGTGGAGGCAGGCGAGGGGAAAAGCCAGACAGGCCAGCCAAGGTTTCTGGAGCTAATCTGTCCGCTAGCATTCACTGGGGGTCTGATAGCGAGACAGAGCGTGTTGCTAATGTCTCCCCCTTTCCTGTTTCGAGGTCCTCATGAGAACGCGGTCCTGTCAGAAAACGGAGATGAGGTGTTTTTAAAATTGGCCGCACAGTGCACTGTGATATGGACTATATGAACCTATTAAGGCATTCAAATAGTGTTCGCCAGCGCTGTTTGCCAGTCTCGGTCTCACACCACTGACAGAAATGAGCTTCTCATTTTCTTGCCTCTTAGGAGTCCGACCAGCCGTGATCAACAGGCAAATGGTGTCAGTTTGGGATTGCAGCAAGCGTTTTATTCTTTTACTCGTCCAAAAAAACCTTTTCGCTTCCAAAAAACCTTTTGTCTCCAGCAGCTTCCTGCTTGTGAGACGTGTGGGTCTTAAAACCGAGGTTCGGCCAAAGTGTCAGTGATGATATTTCAGGGGTTTTTAAAAATGCAATGCAATCTGTGCAAAAGGTCACTGGGTTCTTGTGAAATGTGGACAGTAATTGGTGTGGAGATGTGGGTCTTTGTTGCCGTGCGTTGAGTGATGTGACGGAGTGACGTGACGGAGTGACGTGGGGGTGAGAAGACGACGGGAGCCCAGCAGGGTCAGTCTGCGCCACGCGGCAGGAGTTAGGAGGGCATGTGGGGGTCATTGACAGGATCCCCTTCTCCGCTGGTAACCAGAGTCTTGCTTCTCCAGTGGCAAGTCAGTGAAGTAGAGATTTCGAGGGGACTGGTTGGTGTGCATGTGTGTGTGTGTGTATGTATGTGTGTGTGCGCCTGTGTGCGTGTGTGTGTCTGTCTGCGTGTGCGCCTGTGTGTGTGTCTGTGTCTGTGTCTGTGTGTGTGTTTGTGTGCGTGTGCGTGTGCGTGTGTGTGTGTGTGTGTGCACATCCATATGCGTGTGCTGGATGGGGCTGGTGAAGAGCTTGAAGATGGGGCTGGGTGTGTGTGTGTGTGTGTGGGGGTCGGAGGTAGAGTGAACATGGGACTGTAGAGACGGGAGCGTGGAATTCCAGAGGTGTGCAGGCTTCTTCCAGAGCCAGAAGGTACAGTCTGGGGGCCAGGGAAAGGCAGCCAGGTCCCTACCTGCAGATCCCATTTTCCTCTGCTGCGACGCAGTGCAACGCAAAGGCCCCTCGCTGCGCCACGCCGCACTGCGGCACGTTGCTCTGCTCTGCTCCTCACAGCTGGCCCTTTAAGAGCCTCAAGGAGGTCAGCCACCACTCTACCGACTCATCCTTCTATCCCCTCTCATCCTTCCCCTTTTATATATCAAAAAGATGGCCGTGACCTTCAGCTAATTGACTAAATGTAAATGTGACCTAATCAGTCGGGAGTTATAATAGTGGTTTTCGCCTATGACGGAATGATTTGATGGACAGACAAGTTCACTGGTAGTTTTTGTATTTCATCAGTCTTGTTTTTATGCCAACAAACTTGCTGCTTTTTAACCCATGGCCTCATTACACTAGGCTTGTCAGTCCGCTGCATTGCTCTGGACTATGAGTATAGTGTATTATCAAGAGAAAAAGTGAAAGAGGTATGTTGTCGCAAGAGTACAATCTCTGACCCGTCCCTGTTTTTTTTTTTTTTCTGAAGAAAATGACCATCTGTGTGAGCAAGTGCGTGTGTACGAGCATGTGCTCAAGCTTTCTGGAAGACTGATGGCTGATGCTTATCGAGCAGCCCTCTGTTGTCATAGCTGTTTATAGGTGTAGCCATGCAAGGAGGGACGAGACTGGACTCTGTGCGAGAGAACGCTCTCTCTGTCTGCTCCGAGGACGGGTTCACAGGCCAAAACAAACCCTAAAGATGATATATAGGATGAGTTTATTTCGATATGATCCACACCTGCCACCACCTGGAGTGCAGCACAACATTGATCCTGGTATCGCCATTATAATGGACTGGTGCTGATTTAACCCTTAAAGGAGTACCGTCACACGGAATGTTGGGAAATGAACGTTCTAAAGAATATCTGGGTTCATTGAATTCAACATAGAATTTTAGAACCTTCAGTTGTTGCGGAACTTAGAATGTTCAAAAACCTACACCTTTAAGGGTTAAAAACGAAATAAACACGTGTTTTTCGTCCTTTTTTCCCTTTGCCTGAAAAAGTATTTCTTGCTTGTATAAAACATGTTTTTGCTAAGGACACATTATTTCATGTGTTTACATGTAAAGAATGAATCTTTCATTATTCATTTATATCTTATATTTTATTAAAACCAAATTCATACAAAATAATATAGCTGCAAGCAGCAATGAGGGGGCCAAGCAGAGAGTTCAGCAGTCCAAATTTGTCATGCAACTCAATGCGGTTACATAAGCAGTCACAGCAAGTTCCATGCCAAACAACCCAAGATTGGCTGAGTTACAAGGTCAAGTTTCACATCAAAACATAACTGATTTTGTGGGGCTGAACCAAGGCTGAGTGTCGCCGCCCCCTCCCCCAGCCAGCCCACCGCCGCAACCGCCCCTGCCCATCCCACCCCGCCCCACCCTTGCACGCACGCATTAGAATTAACTGGATGGAACTCGCTGTCATCAGTTTCACATAAAAAATAAAAGATTGACTGAGATATGATCACACTTGCTGTGATTTAAACATAGAGGTCAACAATTCACGTCATAGGGTGTGTTGAACTCGGCTTGGCCCAAGGATTCCAATGATACCTCATTTTGCCATTCGGGTCAACAGGTCAAAAGTTACGTCCGTAAACATAAGTCCAACTTTGGCCTGTTGGTGGCGCTAGAGCGCTTGAGGTGCCGGCATGAAACTTGGTGAAATGAATTATTGGACTGTCCCCAATTAGTGTGCAAAATTGTATAACTTTTTACCAGACGGTTCTATGGGCTGCCATTGACTTCCATTGCAAAATAATGCGCATCAGCAACTACTGGCCAAAATGCATTTTTGTCAATTACGGTGCCCCCTAGAGGTCAAATGTCACCAAATTTCTTGAGCGTCCTCCCGATGGGGTCTGAGGTACATGTACTAAATTTGGTTTTGATACATGAAAGCGTTGCTGAGATATGAAATCACTTCCTGTTTGGCGGCTTCGCCGCAAATTTCGATTGGCTGGTACAGGTCAATGCTTCTGTCAATTGTTCCAGAAAGCAATGCACTCATCAGGCATGGTCTGAAGATGGTCTCTACCAATTTTGGTGAAGAACAGATGAAATTTGTGACCTGCGAAAAGTTGTACGTGTTTTTGATTAAATCCAATATGGCGGCCGAATCAATTACGATGACATCACAAGTTGGCTTGGGTCGGCCTAAGGACCTCCAACAGTATTAACAGACACCACTAGTGTATTTTAATTCTAAACACAACTGCAGCTACAGGCCAAAAGGCATGTTTCTTAATTACAGCGCCCCCTAGAGGTCAAAGGTCACCAAATTTATTGAGCGTCCCCCTGATTGGGTCCTGAGTACATGTACTAAGTTTGGTTATGACAGATGAAAGGGTTGCTGAGTTATGAGCTCACTTCCTGTTTGGCGGCTTCGCCGCAAACTTCGATTGGCTGTTACGCGCGAACGGTTTTAGTTCCGAAGACAAAAAACAATGCATTAATGAGGCATGGTCTGAAGATCATGTGTGTCAAGTTTGGTGACGATCGGACAAAATTTGTGACCTGTGAAAAATTAGTTTCACTTTCACTAAAATCCAATATGGCGGAAAATCCATCATGGCGGAAAATGACGTCATAGAGTGCGTTGAACTCGGCTTGGTCCAAGGATTCCAACGATACCACAATTTTGACAATCGGGTCAACGGGTCAAAGGTTACATGCGTGAACGCATGTCCAACTTTGGCCTGATGGTGGCGCTAGAGGGTTCGACGGGGAGGCATGAAACTTGGTGAAATAAATTATTGGCCTGTCCCCAATCAGTGTGCCAAATTTCACAACTTTTGACAAGACGGTTCTATGGGCTGCCATAGACTCCCATGGCGGAAGAAAGATGTTAAATAATAATAATAATAATAAATATAGCTGCAAGCAGCAATGAGGGGGCCAAGCAGTGAGATCAGCAGGCCAGATTTGCCATGTAAGTCAATGCCGTTGCATCAGACATATAGCATTAAGCAGTCACAGCAAGTTCCATGCCATACAACCCAAGATTGGCTGAGTTACAAGGTCAAGTTTCACATCAAAACATAACTGATTTTGTGGGGCTGAACCAGGGCTAAGTGTCGCCGCCCCCTCCCCCAGCCAGCCCACCACCGCAACCGCCTCTGCCCATCCCACCCCGTCCCACCCTTGCACGCACACATTAGAATGAACTAGATGGAACTTGCTGTCATCAGTTTCACATCAAAAATAAAAGATTGACTGAGATATGATCACACTTGCTGTGATTTAAACACAGAGGTCAAGAATTGACGTCATAGGGTGTGTTGAACTCGGCTTCGCCCAAGGATTCCAATGATACCTCATTTTGCCATTCGGGTCAACAGGTCAAAAGTTACGTCCGTAAACACAAGTCCAACTTTGGCCTGTTGGTGGCGCTAGAGCGCTTGAGGTGCCGGCATGAAACTTGGTGAAATGAATTATTGGACTGTCCCCAATTAGTGTGCAAAATTGTATAACTTTTTACCAGACGGTTCTATGGGCTGCCATTGACTTCCATTGCAAAATAATGCGCATCAGCAACTACTGGCCAAAATGCATTTTTGTCAATTACGGTGCCCCCTAGAGGTCAAATGTCACCAAATTTCTTGAGCGTCCTCCCGATGGGGTCTGAGGTACATGTACTAAATTTGGTTTTGATACATGAAAGCGTTGCTGAGATATGAAATCACTTCCTGTTTGGCGGCTTCGCCGCAAATTTCGATTGGCTGGTACAGGTCAATGCTTCAGTCAATTGTTCCAGAAAGCAATGCACTCATCAGGCATGGTCTGAAGATGGTCTGTACCAATTTTGGTGAAGAACAGATGAAATTTGTGACCTGCGAAAACTTGTACGTGTTTTTGATTAAATTCAATATGGCGGCCGAATCAATTACGATGACATCACAAGTTGGCTTATGTTGACCTAAGGACCTTCAACAGTAGTACCAGGCACCACTAGTGTGTTTTAATTCTAAGCACAACTGCTGCTACAGGTCAAAAGCCATGTTTCTTAATTACAGCGCCCCCTAGAGGTCAAAGGTCACCAAATTTCTTGAGCATCCCTCTGATTGGGTCCTGAGTCCATGTACTTAGTTTGGTTATGATAGATGAAAGGGTTGCTGAGATATGAGCTCACTTCCTGTTTGGCGGCTTCGCCGCATATTTCGATTGGTTGTTACGGGCGAACGGTTTTAGTTCCGAAGACAAAAATCGATAACTTTTGTGCGGATTGGTCTGAAGATCATATGTATTAAGTTTCGTTAAAATCGGACAAACTATGTGAGGCGTGAAACTTTAGTTTCACTTTCGATAAAATCCAATATGGCGGAAAATCCATCATGGCGGAAAATGACGTCATAGGGTGCGTTGAACTCGGCTTGGTCCAAGGATTCCAACGATACCTCATTTTTGACAATCGGACAAACGGGTCAAAAGTTACGTGCGTGAACGCACGTCCAACTTTGGCCTGTTGGTGGCGCTAGAGCGCTGGAGGTGCCGGCATGAAACTTGGTGCAATTAATTATTGGCCTGTCCCCAATCAGTGTGCCAAATTTCACAACTTTTTACCAGGCGGTTCTATGGGCTGCCATAGACTCCCATGGCAGAAGAAGGTATAATAATAATAAGAAAAGATAGAAACACAATGGGTGCCTTCGCAGCTTCGCTGCTTGGCCCCCAATAAGAATTCATAGAAACACAATGGGTGCTTCGCAGCTTCGCTGCTTGGCCCCCAATTATACAGGACATCAAATACTATGTCTGTAGTTTTTTTTTTAGATAGTGTGGGCTTAATCGTTCATATTTTAAGCACAAACACAAATAAGTCAAAGTCAGAGAAATTTACAAGCTTCCTTCCTCTTGTTGCCCTCAGTTTATTAAAGGGGTCCTCCATTTCAGGAAGTTAGTGATCCCACTGTCAGCTGGCCACCTTTTCTTCTTGGTGCTGTAGCATCCTTCATGTTTGTATGAAAGTATTGTCGGTCACTTTTTAAGTCCAAGTCATTATTTTTAAGTTTGTGGTAGTTTGCCTTTTGTAGGTTTTTTTTTTTTAAGATAGTGTCCAGGTAGAAGTTTCTCCTGTGGGTGAAGTGATGCGTTCTTCTGTCGTAGTGAAGGATATTTTTTGAGACAAGTGAAGCCAGAATCACTATAGTGCTCTGGCACAAAAGAACTTAACTGAGAATATGTGACTGCTATGAAGGCCACTGCAAAACTGCGGTCCAACGTTTCTTTTCTTTCCTTTTCTGTGTTGTTGCTTCTTCATTTACCTTTTTTATTTTTACATATAATTAAATATGAATTGATATTTGCATATATACACAAAAGGAATGTCAAGTTTGTGTTTAGCCGTGTGTGTGTGTGGTGTTCTTCACTCCGGCCCAAGACTTCATTAGCTTCTCAGAGCTGTTTTTCTGTCTCTGTCTTTGCTCTGAAACACAAAAGCGGGGGGTTATGTATTAGACTTGGTGACTAGAAAAAGAATGATACGTTTTCATATTCTATATTTTTATCATACCAGACTATATGCATAGTCTGTTTTTTCCTGCAGGCAAATATATTATTTTCACATCTTAAAGTAAGTGTGTGTGGGTGTGTGTATGTGTATGTGTGTGTCTGTGTGAATCCCCTTTCCTCCCATCCAAGTTGACTAGCATTGACAGTCATCAACCAAACAGGGTTGATATTGCTCTGCCCTTCAGACAGAGTCCAGGACACTAGGGAAAAGAGCAACCTGTGTTTTTCTGGGCTCACCTTACAAGTGTGGCAGCAGCAGGCACACACACACACACACACACACACACACACATATACCTGACTCTCATTTCTCACTCGGTCTCAGTGAGAACAGGAACGAGAAGGAAGGGTAGTAGAGAAAGCAAGCAAGCAAGCAAGAAAGAAAGAAAGAAAGAAAGAAAGAAAGAATGCCACCGTCTCCACATCCACATCAGGCGTAGGAGGAGCCCGTAGTCAAAACACAGGGCTTTAGTGGATGAAGTCAGCCACACGGACTCCAGCCCCCGCACCCACTTTCATTTCATTCACTGCCACTTCTAAAGTCACCAAATGGCCCACTCAAGGGACCACTTATGCCAGGCGAGAAGGACTATGCCTGCATTTGTTTTTCATATCCTGTATAACACATTGTAAAGATGGTCTGCCCCCCCCCCCCACACACACACACACAACTCTCTAATCCCTAACTTCAAAGCTTTTTGCAAGCTTTTTTTAATAACTAATTTAGCTGAATGGCTCTATTGTAATTATATAATGTGAGAAATTAATTTTCTTATGTTTTTGACTTTGAAAGAGCAGCTAGCATCTTCATTTAGAAAGGCATGTCAACATTCCCTCTCCCTGTCAGTGGCTGGCACCTGAGCCTTCACTTTAAAGACAAATATTTGGTTTCACCCCTGTCTGACAGGTAATGTTGGCAGATCGCTGAAAGATTACAATGTGGAGACTTGTCAGTCTTTCCCCACTGTGTGTGTGTGTGTGTGAGAACTTTTTTTAGACGTGAAACTCTAGCCGTTTGCGATGACACGTCTGCTCAGATTTATTAAAAGCAGCCCCCAGTTTGCCTCAGTTCATCTGAAGTCCTGCAAGCATGAATCCCTTTCCACCACATATTTCACCCTAATAACGGAACCCTGTGCAGACTTAATCACATGTAATAACATTTGCATGCTCTATTAGCCAGAAGCCATTACGGAGAATATTGACATTATTTCACCAGCTCCATGTGACCCTATGTGCACCCCTACTTCCTGGAGGCCTGTGCTAGCAAAAAGCAGCAGACTGTCTCATACCCACAGGGGTGAATCTTTACACATGCTGTGGTTTCTGTGTGACGGAAGTGCTAACAGTCTGAAATTTGTTGTTGTTAAGCAGTGTGTGTTTTTGTCAAGCAGTGTTGTCAATGTTGTTTTCCACGCCAGTGCGTTTGAACCGCGCCAGGGCTTATAATTTGTAATGTGTTGCATGTTCGTGCTGATAGGCTCCCGTTGGAGGGAAGGAGTGTTCTAATAACTTCCATCTGGAGGTAATGAGGGAACTCTGGGATAATTACAGAAAATGTGAGCCGCCGCGGCAGAGGCGAGCAAGGGCCGTCCAGCTCAGGGACCTGCTCCTGATCCTCCTCCTCCACCTCCACCTCCTCCACCTCGCATCCGTCAGTGATCCGCTTGGCGCTGAGGGAACGCCAGAACGCGCGCCCAGGCGCTCCGAGATCGGGCCCGGCGCACGTACCGGCCGTTTCGCATTGCCGACCCGGCTGCCCCCCTGTGTGTGTGCTTATGCAATCCCCCTGCCATCCTTCATAACCCCCTGTCCTCACCTGCTAGAGCCATTACGGGGGGGGGGGGGGGGGGGAGAGAGAAAGACGAGTGGAATGCTCTCTATTAATGGGCTGTGCATTTTCACTAGTCAGTGGGGGGTGGCGCAGGGTTGTGATGGGTTTGATAGAAAGAGAAATATTTGTTATTTATCATCATTTATTTAGTATTGTAATAAGTTATGTGGCCTATTCAGTTTGGTTTCCTGTTACTCATTGGCATCTGAAATAAAATGTTGCCTCTGGAGGCAAGGGGGAAATTATGCAGTGTGCGTGTGCGTGTGTGTGTGTGTGTGTGTGTGTGGAGTTGTATCTCACACGAAAGTGGGGGAAGAACTACACTATGTCCAAGAATTAAGCAAATCTGTGCCAGATGTATCAAATCGCTTGCATGGAGAAAAAAAAAAGAGTTCTTTTTTTTCGATAAGATCTTTCACTTCAGGCACCCACATCTATCCATCAGTCATTTTAAGTACCTGACCTAATGTTTCCTTATGCCTGTGAGCAATTAAGTTTGCCAGTCTTTAGTTTGCAGGCAATATTCTAGACAGCTATCTGTTTAATGTCAGAAGGTGGGACTTTAAATCTGGCAATATTCAGAAGATTTGCTTTATTTTTAAAATCCTTATTATTGATTATTTCTGTTGAAATTGTAAAGAAATAGGTCTTGGCAGGGTGATGATTTTTTTTTTCATGGCGTAATGAGACCTAAGTAGGGGCAGAGAAAGAGGCGTGTGGTTTGGAGTGAGCCGGTTTGCCTCTTAAACCTTCGCTACAAAGAGAGACCCAATCTGGTTCAAATCTCAGAGTCGCACAGAAAGCCTATAGACAGAGCCTTAATTCTGGATAAAACACTTAAAGCTCCATTATCTCATTTGCTGGTTTGTTCTGCCCACTGCTGAGCAGAGAGCAGGATTGCTTCCAGCCAGACAAATGTTGTCCATTAACTTTTTTTTCATTGTTATTAATTGTGACTTCTTGGTCTCTGTTTCCATTCAAAAGTTTTTCTTTTTTTTCTTCTATTTTTTTTGTGAGGAAAAACAAACTGATTATGTCCCCTCTGAATAGAGTTCACCCAAGTTGAATATATTCTTTCAAATTAATACTGGAAAATGGAGGTGTGTAATTTACCGTTTTCCATGGTCTAATAGTGGACTTCTCGCTGTAGGCCAGCAAGCTGGTCTGTGATGGCCCGATTGTTTTTACTTGTATTTATCTAAGGATGTACCTGTGAAATGGATAAGAAGACATTTTCAAAAAGTCTAACAAGGCCTTACCAGTGTAGTTACTGAATCTCAGCTCTCGCATATAATTCAAAATTCCAAATGATCGTTATCGTTTGTTATCAGTGGTGCAATGAATTTTTCTGCGGCTTGTTTGTACTGTCATGAGGCTTTACGTTCCAACCAATAAAATGCTCACATCCCTCGTCCTGATAATTTACCCGGTTGGCTTGGATTTGAGCAGGCAGTGTGTTTTGGTTGTCAGGGTCATTAATTTGAGTGCTAGGAAGAGCCTTAGAACAACACAGGATGCAAGTGTAAATCGCCCTGGATGGATGGGTTTTGAGCTTCTGGGGAGTTCGACATATGTTCGGTGAATATTCAGAACCCTTCTATCTGGAACACGCAAATTTTGTATTTGCATATTTATGTGTTTCGCTTGGCCCACTTCTGCTTCTGAGTATCCAGATTTTTTTTTTTTTTTTTCTGAAATTGAATGGAATTAAATATCTTTATTTACTACCAGGTATTTGATGAGCCATGGAGTAGGCCTACTACGTGTTGTTTTGAAAAGGATCTTTTAAACTTAAGTAGTTCCACTGTTTTGTTTTTATTTCCCCTTTCTCCTTTTCTGTGTGAAGCCAGTGTTGGACAGGCTTCAAGTTACTGGGGAACGGACATTGTGGCAGTGATATACCTAACCAAAAATGTTCCAATGTCATAGTTGACTGTAATTGTCTCGAGCACATGGAATATTTCAAGTTTGAAGGCTCTCCTTGCGATGTCCGCTTAAATTACAGTCTGCGCCCTTTTGCTTTTGCTTTGGTGTTATTGTGCTCCTCATGGTCGGTTGCATGATTTACAGCCTTATTTTTAATGCGCCGTGGTGTTAGCTTTACGAGCTAAGGTCAGCCGTAGTGTACTCCCAAGGAGGGGAGCGGAGGGGAGATGGATGATGTGTTTGTATTCCTCGTGACAGTCTCTTGTTGTGATACTTTCCACTGGTTCGCATTAAGTCAAATTCGTTACCTCCATGAGTTAATGGGCGGGTTACTGCACCGCATAAAAGAGCACAGACCTAACACATAAAAAGGGACACGAGATCATCCTTGGTGCCCAACTCCAGAGAGTTTTATCTCCATAAAGAAATGCTGTGGTGGCCTAGCCCACTGTTTAGTGTTGGGTCTGGTAAGAGCCAACTGGTCAAGTCCTGTCATCACTCACTCAGTGCTCAGAAATATGCTCTGCCCCCCTGTGACCCCACATGTCACATTTAAGATGTGACCCTTCACATCACCGAATATTTGTGCAGGTTACCCCAGAGACTTATTTTAGCCGCTTTAAAGACCTTAACGACAGGTGAGATGGGCACAGCAACACAAGCATTGTTAAATATGTGGCAGAGTTTGTTTGACATTGTGGGTAACATTGTAGCTATGAGGCGTGATATTGGTTACAGATTTTATCTAACTATCTTACACTGGATTTTTAACACTCTACTTTTTTTATTCACTACAGAAGAGGGAAGTTTTTCTACCTTCAAGGACTCTAGACAGTAGTGTTTTCCTTCATTCTCATTTTTGGCATTCACTCAGTGCTGAAAGCTTTTGGACACCCTTTTGTGCTGAAAGCTTTTGGACACCCAGTTGCTATAAACAAAAACACAGTCAATGCACACCATGAAATCATCTAGCCACCGTCCTACTCACCATTTTTCTCTGGTTGCTAAGACAGAAGGTGCAGATCTGTTTGGGCTGTGAGTTTTCGGATTCGCGAGCTGGTGAGCCATGGTGGTGGTAGTAGGAGTTAGCCGAGGGCCCCCCACTGTGACAGGGCTGCCCGTCCCCACAGGCCTCCCCGACCAGCAGCACGTTGCCCAGGTGGGAGATATAGCTGGAGGCCAGCCGAAGCGTCTCGATCTTGGACAGCTTGCGGTCGGCTGGCTCGGTGGGGATGAGCGTGCGGAGGGCGGTGAAGGCCGTGTTGACACTGTTGGTGCGGTCCCTCTCACGGGCGTTCGCCGCGTTCCGCTGACGAACCTCGCCGTGCGGACCCACTATCATTGCGGGTTGCGGCACCACACCGAGTCGCATGCCTCCGTCCGCGCCACCTCCAGCCCCTCCAGCGCCAGGCTTGCGTTTGCGGGTGCCCACCTTGATCTCGTAGCCCGAGGTGTCCAGGCGGAAGGAGCGGTCGTCCGAGCCTGAGCTCTCGCTGCCGTTCTCCTCGTCCTCCGACATCATGGAGATCTCGGAGTACAGGTAGCGGCTGGGCGCTGGACGCACCATAGCAAAAGACATCTTCGACTCTCCCCTGCCCTTGTCTGAGTTTGCTTGTCACTGACTGGCGAAACGTCTGAAGTTTGTTGTGTTACTACTCACGCATGCATAGATAGTGTGGAAGGGAGGAAGAACTCACCGCTCAAACAGAAGTTGAGCCACTGTCCCAGCCTAATCCTTTGCCTCGAGCCAACTCCACTGTGGCATGGCTCTGTCTTCAAAGTCCCATGTGGACTTTATTCTCCTTCTGTGCTGAGTTTAAAAACAATACAGACGACTTCTGGGGGTTGATCCTGCTTTCAGATTTGCGTGGTTTTTTGCCTTCTCTCTCTCTCTCTCTCCGTTTGTGTTCCAGTCCTCTGTGGTGTGTCCCCTCTCCGACTCACGTCCACGTCCGCCTTCCCTCTCCTCTCTTTCTCCCTCTCTCTTTCTCTCTCTTTCTCCCTCTATTTCCCTCCCTCAGAGCACAGATCCACGTGTGGTTTCTGTCTGAGTGTTTCAGTATGGTTGGGTTTTATAGCTTGTGGGAGTGTCTGGGGCTACCCCCCCTCCCTCCCTCCTCTCCTTTTCACTCCGCTTCGCCCTCTCTTCTCATCTCCCTTCTTACACCGTATGCAAATCCCACAGCTGGCTGTGTGTGCGCCAGGCATGGGGCTGTGTTGGTCAGTCCAGCTACTACTGAATCCTGCCCTTAACCCCCCCTGGGCACTTAAGTGAAAGCGAAAAAAGTCTGAGGTAAGAGAAAGTTGTTTGATGAGTCGAGGTGACAAGGGGCTATTTCTGTTGTTTCTCAGGGTACTGATTAGTGACCGGTTTTTGCCTGAAAGGGACGCACTCACGCCCCCAAGGTGCCCCATAAAAGACGACCTAAAAGCCCAGCAAAGTTCATGAGGGATTAAATATCAAGGGCTCAAAGTGGGAACTTTTTTTTCCGCCACACACACACACACACACACACACACACCCTCCTCTCTGTCGCCCCCAAACCCAGAACCCCCTAACCTGTCTAGAGAGCAGTCGTGAGAAGACGAATGTGTTAAGGGCTTGCAATGCATCATTTGGTCCCAACTACTTTCCCCTAGACCCCCCTCCAACCACCTCTCCCCACCTCAGCTCAATACACGCTCATGGATTTTTAAAGTGTCTTTCTTTTCTCCCACCATGGCACATGCCCGTACAGTAGCGTGATGGACAGCTCTGTGTGAGGAAATGAGTGAGTCGTCTCTCACTTGCGTGTTCCGCTATTAACTCCGACTGGATCAGTTTAGTCATGCTGTTTGAGGCTAAAAGAAACAAAATATTATCCAACGGGACTATAACTCAGGTAGCACACCTGTTGTTCACTGAATCACCCCCGTGCCACAAAAGATGAATTGCCCATGCGCTCAGAAGACAATGGTTTGTTTTATACAAAATAAGATGGATGTACCCCTTATAAGATGTTGAAATAATGTCTGTCTTTTCTTTTTCCACTGTTCTAAAACTGGTTTTACCTCCATTAAAGACAACTGTTAATGTTTGGAAACCTTCCAAAGAAGGTCCCCTACCTTCTGTGATCTGAGAAATATATGCTCATCTCGTCTGAGGGCAAGCCGGCATTAAACGTATTATTCATCCGGCATGAAATTTCTCATTTACTTCTTATGCTTTCGGGTTCAGCTCTGGCTTTGGAGCTCGTAAAACTTTCTTAGGTCATCCTTTTAAAGGTAGAAAAAAAAGCCTAAGAAACCTGTACCTACTTGGGTTCAGCTGCACCAAAATAAACCACATTTCCCACGGGTGCTATCTGGACAATCATTATATTCCTGCTGGGAAAAAATGGACACTTCAAAGCAGGGCACAAACATCGTATCAGCTCCTAATGGCTGTCACGGATGTGTCCTCATACTTTTAGAAATACCTATTCCCAACAGGGGAAAAAATAAATCCTAATGTGAATGCTGTGATCTCAAGTCATTTCAATTTTTTTTTTTTTTTTTTTTTTTTAAATTCATCTTATTATGCACAAACGATGGCCTGAAATTGAATCAAATGATATTTGGGGAGGAAAAAACGTCCAGAAAGCCGAAGTCGCCCTTCTTCAGGGGTTGCAGTAAATCCACGTTAATGCGTGTGCCCCCTCCCTCGCTCCCCCATGGCTTAGAGTAATGAATGATGTGAGGGGTGTGCCGGCCGGGTCAGACCAGGCAGGGTACCTCATTTCCCAGAAGGCACGAGAGATCCCCATTACTGTCCACACTCATCATCTGCACCATGGGAGTTTGAGTTTCTGGCTCCTAGCATGCGGCTCAGTTCCCCCTGCCATTATCATGCAATGGTTTTTCATGCCTTTGTGAAGCAACCCATTTTCATCATTTTATTCATAATATTTTTTGATTTTCCTATGGTTTTGCTTGCATAAATGCTTTCTCATTTTTAAATATCAATGGGAAAAGTTGTATCTACTCTGTCTTTCTGCAGGACATTTGAATCCGTTTCTAATTCCAGCATGAATCCTTTTACAGTGCAAGAATTGTGAATCAGTGGTGTCTAGACTTAAAAGAGGCAGCTGTGTTCCGAGGCTTAATTGATTGAAATGCATTTTTATTGCCTACAGCTCTCTGTAGTGCAAGAGAACGAAATTGATATTTCTGTGGGTGGGAGTGCAGTCCTTAATTTAAATTTTAATAATAAGGAATGCTGAGTTAGTTTACTAGCAGCAGTAAATCACCAGTGAAGTTTTAAATACAATAGTAGTAAAATAATGTTTTCCTTATGTCGAAACATATATGATTATCGGGCAGACTTTTTCCTATTTTTTGTGAAGTATTGGAACTATTTTTGACTTTTTATAATATTTTATTTCCTTATGAAACCAAAATTGAAATAAAATTGCTTTACCAGGCAATGGTCTGACTATGTCCCTAAGCACCTCCTGAGATATCAGTTGCTGTGATTCTGAAATATTGGTTTTATTTTTGCGAAGATGCACTGCTGTGCATAGGTCCTATTCTCTTACCTTACTTTGTTTTGATTTTGTTCCATCTTCCCAAATGTGTGGTTTTCTGCATGGTTTTACCTTAGTCTGTATTTAAGTTCAGCCTCAAACTCTAATACGATCATCACTATGGGCTGTGGTCAAAAGCAACAAAAACAGAAGTAGATTAAATGTATTATTAGAATCGCATCTCCTACTCAATAGTTCTATTAAACTGACACAGTGCCCTATAGCGAAGGATTTATTTTCAGTGACATTTCTGTTTCCCTGCATCCATGCCTCGCAGTCTTTGATGTCCAATTATAGCGTAGGCCTAATGTTGAATATTAATCTACAGGAGGACCTTTTAGGGAAATCATTATTTCTCAATGCACCCAGCAGTGCTTCTGCAGGATATGGAAAAAAAGGATGCAGAAGGATATGACTGTTTACAGTACATATCTCTCAATAACTGCTGCTCTTTTTTGGCAGCAGTCAATTTATCAAATATGGCATTGGCAGGTAATCTGGCCACGTTCATTACGGGCTCGGAGACGGAACTGTCCTCAGATGGAATGTCTTGCTGCCTCATAAACGCCGATGTCGGCACTAACAGATGACAATGCTTGTTATCTCTCTGTCATAGAGAGGCCCGCCCACCTCTTCCACCCCCCACAACCCTACATCCCCTTCAGACGAGCGCTTCAGTCTGCCATCTGACAGCCATTAACCCCCTTTCAACTTCCTGCACCGTTGTGCGACATCCAATCCAGTCACCCATCTGTGGAAAGCACTTTCTCAACCCCACGCCTCTCCTCTCTAGACGGTCCCTACCTCCCTCCTTCACTCTCCTTTTTTATTTTATTATAATCTTTTTTTTTTTGGAGTGGGGTTTTGTCACTGGCCAGAGAGTAGTCAGAAGTTGGGGCTCCTCACCCACCCCCCCTGCTTCTCACACACACCACACACACACAGAGACACACACACACACACACTCTTCACCCTAGTGCCTGGCTGCGGCGTGTTGTCTGAGGGGGCTATTAGAGAACTGGCTGGCTGTCCGGTCCGCTCTGCGATGTGTGCGTGGGCTGTGACTGGGGTGGGTGTTGGAGGGGGGGGGGGGGTTAGTGGTGTTGCTGTCTGGACAGGCCTGAGGGAAGGCAAGAGCCCTATATCGCTTTCAGCCGTGCGCTCGCTGCCGGTCCCCTAATGCAACACAGACACAACGCAGCTGCACAGCCCCGCCTGGGAGCCTGGAGTGAAGGAGAGCGAGAGGGAGGGAGGGAGGGAGGGAGCGAGAGAGAGGGAAAGAAAGAACCTGTTAGGGTCACCACAATGATGACTTCAATTAATCCGCTCAAGAATGGGAGGGGAGATCTAGAGGTTACAGCAGTGGGAGAAAAAAGTTAAAGGAGAAAAAGGGGAGGGGGGGACAATTATGTTTTGCCTTTTGTTCTCATTTGAAATTGCTCTTGCTCCAAGTTTTCCGTTGTTAAACGTGTTCTCTTTTACCCGCTTTTTTCCTGTTTTTTATAGTGTGTTTTCTCT
This sequence comes from Alosa sapidissima, assembly GCF_018492685.1. NCBI lineage: Eukaryota > Metazoa > Chordata > Actinopteri > Clupeiformes > Clupeidae > Alosa > Alosa sapidissima. The sequence continues at coordinate 15,800,577 of NC_055977.1, forward strand.
TGGGTGCATTTACAGAGCATTAAGCATATAAACAGGCTGGACGCACAAAGAGAGGCAGAGAAATATGGCTTCTCGGTGCGTTTGTTCCATGTCTTAGAAGAGAGAGAAGCGCTCGTTTGTGACCACTCATCTGGCTATGCACTGTCAAGTTGTTAATTGTCCAAGCCTTCATGGACTTTAAAGGGATTGTAAATTATATTGACATGGTGACTACTTTAACATGCCATGTATACACATTCAAGCATATTTTGAAATAGATGATTTACTGTTGTCCAGTTTTAAGAGCATATGCTCAGTAGCTACATAGTACAGTGAGGTTTTCAACTCCAATACCTCCATGCCCACACCCCCTGCCCTTATAATATGTATTGTTGTAACATTAAGCTTCTGACAAAAATATGGATTTTTACCGCTGAATTGTAGCGCCCATGATGAAGCAGCAAATGTGAAAATCTTTGCACCAGAGTGTTTCTACAGCCCCCCTTATTTTCTTATAATATTCATGCAGGATACTTGGTTTTGGACATTTTACCACAGTCATTTTCCAATTGGATTTTTCCACCAGCCTGTTAGCGGTGGCTGTTAGCGGCATCGCTTATGGGATGCGTGCTGCTGCCACTCACGAAACCCACACGGGCGCGTGCGTTTTGGACACACACACACACACACACACACACACACACACACAGAGTCTCCTAAGGCAGCCACACGTTCGCATGCATTCCTGCAACAGGCGCATCACCCTGCTTGGATCCGGCGAGTGGAAAGTGGGAAGAGGTGGCTGAATTCCACGGAGGGGTAAAGATTACTTGGATTATAAATGATCCCATTAGGGGGAAATGCAAAGCTACACTTGTGGGCGCGGAGGCTCAGGGTCTGCTGTGTCTGCAGATGGCGTGCCATCCCAGTCCGATGCCCAGTTCCGTATGGAATGGGGGCTTAATAAATACCTCCCCACCTCTTTCAACAGACCTCAGAATGGGTGCCCGCTGAGGTAAATGCCCCTCAACACGCCCCTCTCGGCGCAGGGAAGGCAAGCTCCCGCTGCCAAGCTCTGCCATTCTGCCACCACAATTGAACCAGTTTGAAAATTGCAAATGGAAAATAAATAGGCCATGCCAGGAGCGTTCATAAATCATTAGGAATAAGCACTTAATACTTGAGGCTCCTTCATGCACTTAAAGACCACATGCAGTCGTGCGTTGTCCTGTCGCATATACTGCACATGACCACACTCTGAGCAAAGGCCTCCTTGTAATTGGATGTACGCTTAGAAATGTTGTTTCGTTCACTTCCATCCCTAAGTGGAGTTTATATGGATGTAGTCATACAAGTTTAGCCATATATGGTGTTATAAGATCCATCCATCCAGGCTTGTTACTGGGACACTCTGGATATGTCTAGACGTTGATTAGGGTCTGACACGTTCTAGGATCCTGCTCGGTTCTGTTTGTTATGAGCCAATTGTCATGGTTCAGTGAAACGTCAGCACCCAACAAAAGGAACCGGGTGGCCGGAAGATGATGAAGTCATCCAATCATGTCCCTCTTTTACTGGCCGCTTTTTAAAAAGGGGGACGTTTGTGACAATTTAAACAGCGGCGTAAAAAAAAAAGTACTCCTACCAATAAAAAATTTAAAAGTTGTGTTTCAGTCATGGAAAAGAAAATGAGCAGAAATGTGGTGGTTTTCCATTTGCTCGTTTCAAGCCCCAAGCGTTTCATGATGTGCGATCAGGTCCACTGGGGATGCATGCCGACCCGGATGAGTTTACTGTTATCAGCGCTCGGGGGGTCAGGAGGGGAGCTCCCAGGGAGAGCTCGCTCAGCCCCACAGACCAGCTGAGCTTCCCCTCCCCAGCTGTTAACAAAAGAGCCTAACAAGCCCCTCAGTTTTAAGACCTTTACACAACTGGTGCGCTTTTGAAGTCTCGGTCATGTATATCCCTCCCTTGGCCACATTTGAACACCGCTGTCTGGTTCCCTCCCTGTGCCAGATTTATTTTGTATTGCCATCTGTTGACTGGATCTGGTGGTCACTCTGATCCACAGTAACAGTAATGGGCAGGTGAAGGCGGTCCTGTTTCCCGAGGGATCTCCCCAGCCTTCGCTTCTGAGATATGGCCACACAAACAGATGTGCTCCCCCAGTCTGTGTCGTGTACACAGGTGTGGTAATGCTAAACCCTTCGATACTGCCATTACAGCGCCCCTTTTCTTCCTCCTTGTCTTCCCACATCGCGGCGATCTCCAGGGCCAAGCAGACATATCCATAAACGTCTGAAATATCAAACACACTCTGCTAATAGACCCCTGTGCTTGTGCCGGGACCAGGGACTTGGACCACAAAACCTGCAGACAAAATGCCACATCCGCAAGCCCTCATCCCCCCTCCACCATCCCCCCCCCCCCCCCCCCCCCCAGCTGTTTAAGGCATTATCAGGCGCCCGCTCCTGATGCTTCTGCTTCTCATAAAGCCCCCCCCCTCTTCCCCCCCCTGGCTCGCCAGACGTGTTAATGCGCTGTGCCAACTTACTTTGACAAAGTGTCATAGGAAAGCTAAGCTCTCAGTGCATCAATCATACTTGTGTGATGTTGGGTGTCCTGTGGCTCCACGCGGCCTGAAATGTGTACCGACTGTCCTCTTAGGGCAAATGACTAATGATTGTTCTGTTAGTAAATGACACAGATGTGCGGTAGGTTTCTCCCCATCGGTATACCATACATATGTAATTTCAACCTGTTGCATCAGAACGGAACAGGATGTTCAGACGTAACGTGTTTATGTCCTCAGTGTGTGTCTTTTGAAGACAGAGCCTCGGTCCGCGGAGGTTTGGCCATGGAGGGTCCGTTATGAGTATACCTGCTGTGGAAAAGCTCTCCTCATAGGAGGAAGTAGAGAAGTGTAAATGAGTGAAGATGTGCCTATTCCGCTTCACACTCCTCACCAAACTCCCTTACTTCCAGCCTCCGTCCAACCTTCCATTCCTTCACTCCCTTTGGGACATCCTGGTCATTACGACAAAGTCTTTGAAGGAACAACAAGTGGTGTCTGTACCACATGCTTGCCCAGTTAACTGTAGGAACTGTTCTTTTTTTTTAAGGGAACTGGGCATGCCCCCAGGGTAATTGACTAAATGGGCAATGAGTCGGCTGTACACTGAAGTAAAAGAGGGCCAGGACATGACTATGCCGTCTAAAATTGTCTGCCAGTCTTCTTGTAGCCAGTGCAGCGCTCTGGATGTTTTCAGGAAAACTATTTTCGAGAAGTCTTTGTGTGTGTGTGTCGTTTCCACTTCCAGGATTCAGCCACCGAGCCGGGAATGCTACACTTCCAGGCATGTGGCTTCTGGTCCAAAATCAACTTCCACGGTAGTGCTCCCGAGTGACTGAACATTGGCAGGGGGGCGGTGAAGGAGGGGTGTTTGAAAAGAGGTGAAAAGAGACGAGCGAGAGAAGGAAAGCAGAAGAGAAGAGGAGACGTCCTAGGCCTCTTAATGGTGGTTTGATTGCCTGATCTAAGTCACTGTAGACAAGCATCTCTCGGCAAAGGCTGATTAGTACAGTCAACGACCTCACTGTCCTTGATGTTCTAGTCAGACTGAGTCATTGTCTGAAGGTTGAATCACTGAAGCGCTGCTTCACAATATTGAGCAAGCCCAGCTCCGGGACCCAAAGGAATCGGACAGTGTCATGCCTAAATTACAAACATGTGGCTAAGAAAAAGTCTTAAGAGGTAGAAACCTCATTGACTTGCTCCCTCTTGAAGTCATTGCCACCTAATATGGCACTTCTTCTTTTTTAAAGGAGCATAAACTTACTGGAACACTCTTAATCCGAGGCTGCCCATTAAAAAAAGTACACAGTGGTGTACGTCATTATTCTGTTTACTCTGTGGAAGCTGCGTTCATGTTGGTTTTGTCTCTTCACTGTGGCTTGGACCAGTCCAATGGAAAGCAGGCGTTTGAACCCTAATTTGAACACTTTGATGCATTTGGTAGCAATGAGCCAGTCTACTATTCCCTCCGTCTAGACAGACTCAGGTTATAGTCCGGCATTTAAATAAGTGCTCGTGAGCAATATGGAGATTTTTTTTCTCTCTCTCTTTTGTTGGCTCACTCTCCCTCTCTTGCTCTCATGGGGAATGATGGGTACAATGGTGATGTAACTCTTGTCTGACAGACTAAGGGAAGAAAACCCTGGGGTCCTGTCAGGAATGCAAAGAAATGGTAGAGACTCCAGTAGTGTTCATCTAAATCACAAATTCATCTCCAAGAATTGTGTTGTACCCCACTGGAAAATGGCAATGCCTCATTAAGTTGTCATGTCAGATACAAACCAAATGTGCTTGTGTTTATCGTCTAGACATCTCTCCCTCCTAATGTGTTTTTCTAGCTTTTCTTGCTGGACTTTTGTGTTTCTTTTTTGAGAGTACTGCATAAATGGTACTATCAATTTTTCAGAAGTAGCCTCTCTTGAATATCACCTCCTTATTATGTATTTACCACATCAGTTGCCATGTATTTCTTGGGATGAAAACAGAAGCAAATGGTGTGCAGATGTCCGTGTGCAATATTTTCTCAAATGGAACACAACACCCGTGGATTTGAGATGGCTCCAGTTAGCCTCACGTCTCCAAACACCTTGGGTTATGGGCTCGCTTGATTAGGAGAAATTCCTCTGTCAGGTTGCGTCCGTCACCCCTTAGCCTCTAAGACTGACTGTCTGTCTCCCCCCTCTCTCTGTCTCTCTTTTTCCCCCTCTTCTGTCTGTCCTTCTCTCTCTCTCTCTCTCTCTCTCTCTCTCTCTCTCTCTGTCTCTCTGTCTCTGTCTCTCTCTCTCTCTCTCTTTGTCTCTGAGCATTGGACATACCAAGTGTCTTCCTGCTGAGCATAGTGCTGGCTTCCATCCCATAATCAAATTCAGCATGGCTAGGGTTGACATCAGCATTTACCACAGTGTCTCCTGAATCCCCTCTTGGCGAATTTCCTCACACTTGCTTCATCATCTGAGGGGCTCACCTGAGGGGTAGATGGTGTGTGTGTGTGTGTGTGTGTGCGCACTGAGATTTCTTCCCGTGTTTACATACACTTTTTCCTATTTGTCTTTTTTGATATTATTTGTGACCGAAAGGGATGAAGTCACGCTCACTGCAGAAATTCCATGCTGCAATCCTCCCGATATTCCCGGAGCCAAGGAATCCGGGCGCTCCTAGGGAAGAGGTCAGCGGTGCAGAGGAGCGGAAAATGTGAGCCACGCTCCCGACGGCGCGAGCGAGGAGGCAGGACCTCGCCGAGGGTTTTCCTTTTCGCCCGCCGCCGCCGCAGCTGCTCTTGACAGCAGCACCATCCTTTTTAATCCCTGCCCTCCTCCTCCTCCTCCTCCTCCTCCTCCTCCTGCTGCTGCTTCGCTGCCCAAAATGCTACAGAGCGCCGGGCAGACCGGCATTCACGCTGTGGTTCCTACTGATTTTTTTTTTTTTTTTTTTCTCCCCTCTCTCTCTTTTTTTCTTTCTCTACGTCGCTCCACCGCTCTCTGTGTTTGTTTGGCTTGGGGGTTTTCTGAGGGCTCGGCAGCTGTTTTGATGGATGGACCTGCCATTGTAGTGCCACCGCACCACTGACGTGCCAGCGCCACTCCACGCCAATAATACCCCGGCAAGACCAGACGGGTTCCGCCTCCATGAACTCTGGCCTCGGGCCCTCGAGCCCTCGTTTCCCTCTGGGCTTGGCCGCCTGACACGCTCCCTCAACCTAATTACAGTGTGTGTTTTTTCCCCTCTATTTTTTCTTTAAATTTCAACAGATTTTCTTTTATTCCACATTATTATATGATAACTGCCTGTCCAAACTATTGTCGGGGGCGGGGGGGTTAACGACTACGGCCTAACAGCAGCTTTTAAATATTCACCGTCTAATCCTCCCCAAGCAAATGTGTCTGTCCTTTCTAATCTATATTTATTGGTTTTGGGAAGGCTGCTGAGGGCTTGGTGACTGATTGGATGTAGTGTCTGCTGTGGGTGGGAGAGGGAAGGAGCTGATGTACCCTGTAATTTGGGGGCCGCTCTCTTGCTCCCCCGGTGGCCCTTTTGCCACCTCCCTGCAGCCCTCGCTGGCCCCTCTTTATTGGGAAGCCCCTGGTGAGAATGTGTGGGGGGTCAGGCTGCGCCGTCCCCAGAGGTCTGTGGGAACAAGGGGGTGCTCGTCCGCAGGCTGCCCTGCTGTTGTTTGATGTCGCCCTGTAAAGGGACTTGTTTTCATGCAGAAAGCATCCCAGTAGAATAGTGGTCGTAAAGCCACACCTCTGGTTGGTCACTCCCCACTCAGTGCCGCTGCCATGACTCCACCACCACCACCACCACCCGCAGCCATCCTCCCCTTCTGTCCAGACTACCAACTAGGCTGTTTTCAGTAGGCCTCCTACAGCCCGTGGCTGCTGGCTTTAGTTAGAGCGTTATCCGAGTCACTCCCTCAGTTCATCACACCCTATCAGCTCAGACGGCAGACTACAGCCTCAGCAGACACAGCAGGCTGATAACAACTTGTGTGCTGAAGAGCAGACATCATGGGGCATTTCCTTTTGCTCTCACTCTCTCTTTTATTTTCTCCCTCTCTTCTCTCTGTCTCTCTCTCTCGTTCGCTCTCGCTCTCGCTCCCCCCCCCCCCCCGCTGTCCAGTCCAGCCCTTAATGGCACATTTCTCCCTCCACATCTCTTTGCCCCGGCCTGACTGCAGCTGCCTGACTGACACTTAATAAAGTCTCTGTTTAGCTGCGGAATTGAAAGCAGGTGCACGGATCTGCGTGTGCATGTCTCCCCTGCACCGATCCTCTCTCTCCCTCCCTCCCTCTTTTCCTCTCTTTCTTTCTTTCTTTTTCTTCCTACCCTCCTCCTCCTCTTCCTCTTCCCTCCCTCCTTCCACCTCCTTACGTGTCCCCGCTGCTCCCCCCTCCCCAGACAGACTGTCCAGCTGGGACAGTGAGGGACACCACAAGTCACAGACGACACCTCTGGCAAGTCCCCTGTCCACCACCCACACCACTGGCCTCCTTCATGTGTCATGCTCTGGCAGCGGGAAACGTCTCCTTCCCCACTGCCCCCTCTTCCTCCCTCCCCTCCCCTCCTTCAACCGGGAAAGTCCTTCAGGACATTTTCTTTTCCTCCCCAAGCTGACTTTCTTCTCTTGATTCTCTGTATGCTCCATTTAATATGCTTTACAGGCTGCTACTTTTCAGACCCAAATTGAGATTTGTGATATAGACCATCTTTTGTCTGAGCCTCGAGGCTGCACTTTCTCAGCTGTCAAACACCGTCCCGCTCCCGACGAGACGTTCCCTGGCAGAGTCCAGCTAGGCTGTCCTCGTCTGTCTTATGGATTTATGGCCGTTGCCAGGTAATGAAGGCACTGATGGAGCCGAGCCACCGACGCCAGTACGTTCTATGAGCAATTTGAAAGCGGAGACAGGCAAAAAAAGAGAGAGAGAATCATAAACGCTGAAATGTATATACGTCTTGCATATATGGTATCTTTTCTCAAATTTCCCTGTTCGACAAGCGGCATTCAGTCTTCTTAGAAGACTCCCTTTGAGCCGTAGGAGGAGGGGGGGGGGGGGGGGGGTGCACAGGCGCCTTTTCAGAGGTGTAACCCGAGCCCAAGCAAACCGCCGGCAAGACTCCGTGCCCAGAAGTCGGTGTGACTCCTGGAGCTGGTGAAAAGTAACATTTGTCTCTGGTCAGGATGGCGGGGGGGGGTCTATCCCACACAGACCCGACCCACCCTGGGAGGCAGGCAGGCAGTCTGTCATGTACCGAGGTCTAACGTGCCTCGCTGGGTCACTGGCAGGTGGGTGTCATCATCTGCAGCCTAACTCCCAACTCGACCTAATACAGCCTAGACTAAATATTGTTTGATGTATGACAGTTACACACTTGGTATGTACTACCAAGTACTATACTACTGCATTGCGTTGCCTACACAGAAGTGTGTAATGTAGTGTACTATGTATATTATCTTCAGAAGATTAATGATGGTATATGTTAAAGGGGATTTGCCACACTCTTCTCAGAAGATGTTGTTATGCTAACCTTTCAAAAGGTCACCCAAACATCTGTATGTCTGTCTCTTTATCCTTCCTTTCCTCAGTTGTAGAGTGGATTTTGTTTCAGGAAATATCACATTAGGCCCTGTACTTTGGTGTTTTTCCTTTTTAAAAATCTACTTCGAGACGACCAGAGTGGGCTAACCCCTCAGCGGATGCCCTGTGAGCCAAAAAAAAGGTTTTGATTCCCCTTCAGAAGACGTAGCACCCTATTCTGTCGCTCGAGACATTACATCATAGAATTACGCCAAGCAACATGGTGGAGCATTTCGGAAGCCTAATTAAGAAGCGGCCAATCATACGACCTGCTGTGGCTTCTCCGACCAATGGCCTTCCAGACAGCCAAGAAGGAAAACAACAAGGGCCCGAGCCAGTAGCCTATCGGCCGGCACGTTGCAAATGGGGGGAAGGCTTCGAAGACGGGAGCCCAGAGGGAGGGGTTCCTCCAGCTGGCCAGAGCTGTGAGAAAAAGCGTGACTGGGCTGCCCACTCTTTCCTAATTGGATATGGTAGGGGTGTTTTTATTGAAATCACTCACAGGTGCAGGCTCCCACTTTAAAGAGCAACACCACAACCTCTGAGAACTTTCAGCTGTCTTAGTACGTGTGTGTTAGAGTAGGTGTGTGTGTCTTTGTCTGTGCGTGTGTGAGTGTGGGTGGGTGAGTGAGAGAGGGTTTATGTGTGTATGTCTCTGCCTTGTTTCTCAGACAAAGAAATCTCTATTTTCGAGCGCTGTATCCGTTTGTTTTAATAGCTGCTGTGGCTGTACAATGGTATCGCAGCGCAGTGTAGCGACAGACTCTTGAGTGAAATGGCCGCAGGCTAAGGCAGAGTAAAGTTGTTTGCCCACTCCACTCTCCCTCCCTCCCCGTCCTCCTACTTTCCCTTTTTAAGCACCGCTGCGGGTTTCTCACCCAGGGTGCACCTGTGTAGTCGGGGAGGGCTGCGGGCCCCTAATCCATGCAGAGGCACGAGCACAGCGGAGAGGGGAAGGAGGAGAAGTGGAGGATGATGAGTGTGAGAGCACGCTGTGGCTCAGACAAAACATCTCACGGAAATGAGGACCACCGGCCTGTGCGTGTGTGTGTGTGTGTGTGTGTGTGTGTGTGTGTGTGTGTGTGTGTGTGTGTGTGTGTGTGTGTGCCTACAATTCCGTTTGTGAGAATGAGAAAAAGTGTGTGTGTGTGTCTATGTGTATGCCACTCTGTATTTTAGTGTGTCTGTGCCTATGCCTAACACATGGAAAGAGTCTAGCATCAAACTACCACTTGAGTTATAAAACACCAAGTCCAAGGATTTAATTTGTAAACAGTACTCTAAAAGATTTACTACATTCTGTTCTTGCATTTTGAAGAATCCATAGGTTTCTATTGGGTTTAATTAGCGCCTTTGTATTCTTCGTTGTACAAATTGCACTCTGATTCTGAATGTGAGAAATCTTAGTCTTGCAAGTGGATATTATCACAGCATTCTCTCAAACTACCCAACTACCTTAATTTTTCAGTAGACCCCTGCTTCTACAGTAAGTAGAACCTTAAGACTTGAGGCATAAGCCAAGTCCTTAATGTCTCTCATGTCTCCGTACTCTACAGGATATCCGCAATACTGTTGGCAACATCCCCATGGAGTGGTACAAGGACTATCCGCACATTGGCTATGACCTGGATGGCAAGAAGATCTTCAAGCCCATCCGGAACAAGGATGAGCTGGATGAGTTTCTGGACAAGATGGAGAATCCTGATTACTGGTAGGGAGAGTGGAATAGCGTCACTACTCTTACGAGTAATGCTAGTCATGACCGATGAAGACAGTATGTCATACAGAGTTTCTTCAGGCCATTTTTCCCCCACTTTATTTAATCGTGTCTCTTGCTTTACATTTTTACAGGCGTACTGTACATGACAAGACAACGGGCACAGATATTCGTCTCTCAGATGAGCAGGTTGACCTGGTGCATCGTCTTCAGAGGGGACAGTTTGGCGATGTTAACTTCAATGAGTATGAGGTGAGAGACTTAGCAAAACACACAAACAAACACTGCAGCAACAAACAGCAGCAAAACCTCATCACAGATGAGCCAATAGAAGCCAGCGTTACCAAAAGAATGTAATCCTCACTTTGCGGTCTACCTCTAACTACTGTGTAAAAAGACAAAAAAAAAAAAACAGAAACACTTGTTTTTTTTTTTTTTAACATGTGTGTGTATATAAATGAGCTCCTAGATAATGGACCTAGCATAGAGCAGGAGAAAACAAACCTCAGTTGGGTCATTATCCTCTCCACGAGGCACCCGCAGAACCCAAACCCAGTCTGCTCCCACCGCTGACAAATGAGGCGAAGGCACCCGGAGTTAACGTCCCTGCAATTAGCCTTGTGTGACTGGGGGGAAAAACATGGAAGTCCTGCCTGAGAAGCAAGTGCTAGCCAGATTAGCTTTAGAGGTTTCGGTTAATGGCCATACAGTAAGTGCCACAATAGGCCAGCTGTGAAAATCTGGTGTTAATTGCTAGTCGACTTTTTAAAAAAAAAGTTGTTGGAATACTTTTTTTTAGAGCTTTTTGTTGGTAAATAGGGACTGTAGGAAAAGGGAAGGAGCTAGCATAGTGTGGCTAGCGTTTAGCTGAAACAGTCAGTCCAAATTTCTGCAGTGCTGTCATTGCAGTTTGGTGTGTAGACAACTTAGTTCATGATTACCACTGAAGTTCATAAAGACAGAATCATGAGTCAGTTTGCATAGATCTGTATCTGATCATTGTGGTTTGGAATGATAAACATGGTGGATTACAGAATTTAAAAAAAAAAAAAAAAGATGGACGTGGTACTCGAAGCCACCTGTTTGTAGAGACTCGTGTCCCTAGTGGCATGTTCTTGAGTTTTATGTTGTGTCTGTAATTTTTCAGGATTATTTGCCCAGATGTTCTTATTTGCCATATGGTTTGAGTCTTTCTATAACAATATTAGTAGTGAATGTGTTTTTCTATGCTCCCCTAGAAAGTCTCACTCTCTCTCTCTCTGTCTCTTTCTCTCCCACCATCTCTCTCTCTCTCTCTCTCTCTCTCTCTCTCTCTCTCTCTCTCGCTCTCTCTCTCTCTCTCTTTCTCTCATTCATTTACTCATTCGCAGCCTTCCGTGGACTTTTTTACCAATGAGGTCATGATTCACCCAGTGACCAACAGGCCGATGGACAAGCGCAGTTTCATCCCCTCTCTGCTCGACAAAGAAAAAGTGAGTCCCGTTTTCTTGCTCCTTGACCAGCATTTCTCCCTCTCACTCACCCTCTTTCTTTGCCTTTTCTCTCTCTCTCTCTAAGGAGGCTTTGTCACATATTA